>NW_027430961.1:0-32986 GCF_044706935.1 Curcuma longa | reverse complement strand
GTACTCCTGTTGCATTACTGGCTTTAGAAGGAGACACATCTACACAGCAAGAAGAAAGAGATAGGTTAAAGAAGTGTCACACTGACTTCCCTTTTATGAGCTTCAATCCTGTCCATGGAATATATATATATATACAATTGTTCTCACACTGGAAATGGTCTTATAGCCAATTGTGCAGAATTCTTTTCTCCAACGATTTCAGAAGCGTTTGAGACCATTAGATGAGTTTCAGGTGTACAATCCAAAGAGAGTGTGGACACTAGCATATCCATGGCTTATCAAGCAACCCTAACCCGATGGCACCACATGGCACTAGCGATTGAGCAACACACTTTCATGTCAATTAAATTACATCTTGAGCAAGACATTTTAGCAGCTCTATGGCCCTCGGACCATTTCTAGGACCAGATCAAATTAGTTTTGTGCTGCCTCGGGCTGAGTCACATCCACCTCAAGTGAACGCCTAAACCATGGTCCGTCTTAGACCAAACCAAAACCACAAGCTCAGGTTATCCCGCCAAGAACCAACTCTATTTCAGCCAAATCTGAGATAGATCAAGTAGCACAGACCACTGAATGAACTCAGATGACTTTTTGCCAACATTATCATCCAAGCCTAATTCATTGGCTTAGAAAGAGTATTTTTTATCTGTTGGGTCCTAACAATGACAGATATAGTAAAAGAGAGCCATGACCTTGGAGAATATTAAGCAGGACTTTGAATGCCCAGCGAATGCAAAAGATTGACAAGGAATGGCCAACATCGATCAACTTCATTGTCTGATGTGGACCTGCAAGAAGAGCAACCACATCTCATTTAGGATTCTATATATTGTAAAATAGTAATAACAATAACAATAATAAAATAAAAACTCATGGCAAAAATTCTGAATCGAGAAGGTTCTGCAAACTGCCATTCACAAGCCAAAACTTGCAACATCAGGATGTCTTTCTTTTTTTTTTCCTCATCAATTGCATTAGTGATTTGTTTTCGAGGAAGAACTGGATCAATTTTAGCAGCTGTTTTCGAGCAACAGAATAATGTGAGAAGAAAGTTACAATCACAATCATTATTTCTGAAGTCAATAAACATACAGATATCAGACTATAACTTGAAATTGGTCACTGAAGAAGGTTCTTCTGACATGGTGAAGTTTCTATAGTTGAGCTGATGCAATCTGAATAATTACAATAATCTATCTATGACTTGAAATGGTCAACCAAACTTCTACTGTTCAGGTAAAGGTCCATAAATGGTGAAGTTTCTATAGTGAGGAGGCTTATCTGTAGACACTAGTTCAGGTAAAGGTCCATAAAATTTTGAGTCCCCACGATCCTGGGTTGAAGAAGGTTGCAATGGAGACCCTGGGTTCTTGATTTGAATTAGCTAACACCCTGTGCTCCACACTCTTGTATTCGTCATTGGACATGATCTGTGAAGAAGAAAAAAAAAGAAGAAGAAAATGCACAAAAATATATGAGAAACTTGGGTAGGTAAGGTTAAAATTGCAAGGACAAAGGTGCTGGAAGAAAAGGAGGAATGCACATGATGTATCTTGGCTGAACATGCACTTAGAGGTGGAAAGAGATTCTAAGATATCCAGATGTCTATTTCAAAATGATGTGAAAATGAAACTGTTTAAGAGTGTAGACAATCTGCATTCAAATCCTGAAAATAATGGGAAGAACAGACATCATCATTGTCAATCATTAAACTGCGTTTCTACCAACTATTTAGGGTTGAATATGCAAGACTATTTGACTAATAATATTCAAATTTGAGAGAAAACACCTATAATAAAGAAGTTGTCACTGAATTTGGAATAACAATTAGCATGGAATTGTGATTCCATATTCCGAGGGAATAGTAATTCCTTAATCTAGGAAAAACAATTCCATATTTATTTCATTCTTTAATAATATATATTCTTACTCAACCCTCCAAACAAATACATATTGTGAAAGTGAGTCAAATGGCCCTGTTGGACCAGTTGAGTTGGGTGAATTGAGCCATCAAGTAGGCCAAGTTAGGCACCCTGAACTGGTCAGCCTAGCTAGATAGGCCAAGCTGGTTGAGTAGGCTAGGCGAGCAGACGAGACATGAAGTCGAACAAACTTATTGTGTTGGATGATGGTTTGATTGGGCTGCACGTTCAAATGAGTCAAGTGACTAGAGCTTGCCAAACTGACCCAGTGGAGGATTGATTAGATCCACCAAACAGGATAAAGCAAGCAAGTAGATTGGAGAGCTGGTAGGTATCAAGTGGGGGTGGGTCAAGCAAATTAAACAGATCAATCGGGCCACCAAGGCTAGTTGAACTAGATGGACAATGCATAGGAAGATGGAAGTCCATTAGTTTCGACATAATTAAATCATGCTCATTCTACAAGATGAGGAACTAAACACTATAGATTGAAAAAACTGTATTCTCAATAAGCGTTGAACAGAAAATTTAGTTTCAGCCCTCTGATCCCAATGCATAGATGGAGGCAAATGATACCTAGATCAGGAAGAAGCAAAATAAAAATACCCCAGAAAAATTAAGACTAGTTATTTTAGTCCTTCGCATATTAGTTAAACAAAACGAACAGCCAACTCAGAAAATTTAAAGAACTACATAAATTCCTCGTGCCAAGGACTGAGTTGTTTCGATTATAATAATTGAGCTGCCTAATTCAGGTCTTTCTTTCCATAGACAATTATAGCAGGCCTCTTTTTTACTTGAGAAAGTCTTATTTAGGAGAAAACTTAGTTATGCAGAGATCAGATAACTTGGACTTGATCATTGCTTATATTAAAGCATTGTAATGAAATTCTTTAACTTCATAAGAAACACCAGTTCTTAATCCAATTTTCCAGGGGGAAAAATATACACACGTAGGTTTGCCCTATCAAAGTGGGTTACAACAGACTTGAAGTAGACAAAGAGCAAGTCTCTAAATATAACACTCCCAGCAATTGCAGATTCTCATGCTTCCAAAGCAAGCAATAATTTCATGGATAGTTTGTCAAAATCACCATTGGTTGTTTGTGTCTCCCTGATTTGCTTTATAAATCATCCCAATTAACTTGTCTAAGTGTATTTAAGCAAGTATGTCTTATCTTTCAACAATAAAAAAACTTCATAAAAATGCTCATTTTATCCAAGAAGACATCAAGATCTCTATTTGATCGGCAATTTCTTGGAAGCTAGAATCTCATGGGCGTTACTGCTGATAAGAGGACTGCTTACCTGCAGGAGATCGCCGACGTTGATGACGAGCGCCCCCGGAACCGGCTGCACATCCACCCACACGGCCTCCCCTCCCTCCAAATCCCGCTTCACCTGCAGCCCGCCGACGTCGTCCTGCAACAGTACAGTGAGAACGCCTGGGTCTGTGTGCTCCACCAATCCCGCCGTCATCTCTGGCTCCGGGCACGGTGGGTAGTAGTGGCACGCCATAACTCTCCCCTCCAGGAAAGCGGCCTCCTCTAGCAATCCTGCATCAGCCCCCAACCCCTCCGCCAAAAGCCCCATCAACGCCCGCCCCACCGTCACCACGTGCTCGTCCCACTCTAGCAGCTCCGCCCGGCACACAGGCGGGATCCGCTCCGGGTCGGGCGGGATCGGCCCCATGAGCATCTGAAGGGTATCACGCCAGCTGGCGGCGGTGGATCGGTAAAGATCTACGTTTGAGGAGTAGTTGACGCCAGTTTTCACGCCGCGTGAGTAGAAAGCGGAGCGGACGGAAGGAGGCAGCTCGTGGAAGGATCGGACGGCGGAGAGGGTGCGACTAAGGAGGGGAGGGGGATTCCATGATTGACGACCTGGAAGAAGCCAAAGTCGCGGGACGCGGCGGCGGCGAGGGCGACGGCGGAGGAGCGGGGGAGGGAGAGGTCGATGATGGGGACGGAGAGGATGGGGGACGACAAGGGGGAGTGGAGGGGGCGGGGGATGGGGTGGCGGAAGATGGCGGGGAGGGCGGTGACCCCAGATTCCACGAGGCCGCGGACGCCGGTCTTGGCCTCGTCGAACTCCTTGAGCGCCGCAGCGTGTACGAAGCTTTCGGTGCTCGCCATTACGATAATGCCAATCGTGTAAGTCTAAAACATCAATTTCTATTTAAGACATAATTTACATTCATTATGTTTATAAAATAACATAATTTTAATATTAAAAATCAAATTACTTATTTATTTATTATGAGATATTTTAATATAACTTTTTTTATAAAAAAACTTTTCTTACAAATATTAAAATGGTTAATTAATTTGATAGTTAATTTATCATATTTATTATAAATAAGGAAGGTACTATAAAATTATGTTCTTTATATAATTAATATTTTTAGTCTTTTGAAATATACAAAATAATAAAAAATAAAAAAATAATCCAATTTTTATTAGTTTTTCTTATAAATCCTTTCCTCCTCTCTTTAATTGCACCTCTCCTTTTCTCTTCTCTTATGCTTTAAGCTTCTTCAGGAAAGTCCATAAGCAATCAATCTATTTTGAAGCACACGATTCTTCAATTAACTCTCTTGACACGCTTAAAGTGCCAATTTTTTATATTAATACTTTTTAATTCACACGATCCTTAGTCAATTTTTTTTGTCATGTACGATCATTATTCGATTTAAAATTTAAAGAAAAATTATATAAAATAGTGATTAGATTTACTATATTAATATGAGGTTAACTATTGAATTATGACTTAAATACATGAGTAAAGAATTATAATTGTAAAGATGAAGATGTTACAATTGATTTATGGTCATATGGGGATGGACAAAATAAGAAATGAAAATATTGGAAAGAAAATTAGAGTTGTATATGTTGAGAGAAAATTATGAGAGATACATTTAAGATAATACAACTATATACTTAGAAATCAATAAAATACTCTAATTAAACGATATGATACTATAACAAATACGCTATCAAAAAATTTATAAAAAAAGAAGACTTAGCTTGGTTAGCAAGGTTGAAGCTTTCGGTGCTCGCCATTATGATAATGTCAATCGGATAAGTTTAATTTTAAAACATCAATTTATATTTAAGAAATTCTTTACATTTATTAAGTTCATAATTTTAATATTAGAAATCAATTTATTTATTTATTTATTATGAGATATTTTAGTATAATTTTTTAAAAACATTTATTATATTAAAATAGTTAATTAATTTTATTTGGTTTCAAATAGTTAATTTATCATATTTATTATAAATAAGGAAGGTAATTTAAAATTATTTTCTTTATATAATTGTATTAATTTCTGTTGGAATTAACAAAATTCTTAAAAAGGAAATAATAATCCATTTTTTTATTAATTTTCTTATAAATCTTTTCCTCCTCTCTTTAATTGCACATCTCTTTTTCTCTTCTTCTACTTTAAGCTTATTTAGAAAAATCCACGTGCAATAAATCTATTTTTAAGCACACGATTTTTCATTTTAACTCTCTTAACACGCTTAAAAGTGCCAAAATTTTATATTAATAATTTTTAATTCACACTAATATCTTAGTCTATTTTTTTTGACAGAATAAAAATTTAAGAGTATTAAAAAATTAAAATTATATTTATTGAGAGAAAACTCTATAAGAAATATATTTAAAATTATATAAATATATATACTTAGATGATTAATAAATCTTTAATTAGATAATATAAAATTATAATAAATACGTTCATCAAATTAGGAAGAACTTGGAAAAAAAAGAGAGTTGTGATTCATGGGTTTTTTAATACGATAAAGCTTAAAATAATGAAAGGTACATATTAGATTAAATTAAACCGTTTAAAAGAGGCTATATATATTTTTAATTTTCTTTTCTTTTTTCCTTTATTTCACTTTTATTTTTTTATAATTAACTATTAAAAATTAGAAAACAAAAAAGTTTATATTTTTATTAATATTCTTTTATATATTTTTTATTTTTATTAAAATCCCAAAATAAAAAAAATATGAATAAATTTATAAGTCCGTTAAAAATATAAGGTATTAATATTTAAAATAAATATATTTATTCTTTTAAATTATCAATAACTTTTAATTAAAACTCATTAATAGATTTATTTTTTTTAAAATTATATATATTAATTAAAAAATCAAGCAAAGCATGTCATTTTATATAAATTTAAATTTTTTTTAGGACCATAAAAATGTTTAATAAAAAAACTAAGTATTTATTTTTTATTCGATTCAATACAAATGGAAAGTATGGTGGAATTTTCCAAAATTAAGTGTACCTGACGACAAAAATTGACAGAATACTAAACCCTAACAAAAATCTCCATCGCCTCTAGCGCTTATTTAAGCGCTCATGTTCCTCTCCTTTCCGCCGCCGTCCCCACACGCTCCTCCCCATGCCTAATCGCCATCTCGATATTGCTGCCGTTGCGGATATTATCGCCGCTGCCCAGGCCTCTGCGGATATTACCTGGGCCGCTGTGGATGCTGCCCGGACCGCTGCGCATGCTGCCCGGACCGCTGCCGATGCTGCCCTGACCGCTACGGCCGAGGCCGTCGCCGCCTCGGCGACTGCCACTGAGGCGGCAGCGGCCGCCGAGGCCGCGGTCGTCGCTTGCTCCGAGGCCGCTGCGGTCGTCGCTTGCTCCGAGGCCGCGGTCCAAAACATTCTGACGCCACCCGCACCACCCGCAGCAGCTGACGACGCACCCGCACCAGCAGACGACGCACCACCTGCCCCTTTCTAAGGTCCCTTTCATTCGGAAAGATAAAGAAGCGGTTCAGTATTATGATAAACGGAACTTAGGAAAAGAAAGAGCTAGTATGATATGATTCACTTCACTTAGTAAATGATCAGTCAAACTTCTGCGAGGTCCAATGCTTACGCTCCTTGCGTGGTATGAACTTGCAGTGCTTTTCCTTTTAATTCAGTAAGATATTTGTTTCTTGTTTGTGATGATTTGATGGAAAATACTTAGGGAATCTCCTTGCGTGGTATGAACTTGCAGTGCTTTTCCTTTTAATTCAGTAAGATCTTTGTTTTTTGTTTGTGATGATTTGATGGAAAATACCCAGGGAATCTCTTTGCGTGGTATGAACCTGCAGTGCTTTTCTTTTTAATTCAGTAAGATTTTTGTTTCTTGTTTGTGATGATTTGATGGAAAATACCCAGGGAATCAGCGAGAATTTTGGTCATCCTTGAATTTTCAAATGGTATACTCTTTCTTTGTAATCAATGAATTTAAAATATCACCCAACCTAATCAGTATAAAAGGAAAAAAATTATTTGAGAATAAAAATATATTGAGTTAATATTCTTTAAAGTTCTCAGAAAACTTCAAACAAAGAAATATAAGCACCAAATGCATTTCACACTTTCATTTTGCTTTAGGAAAAAGCATGTACCAATCTGCGGATCATCAGGATTTGCATCAATATTTCCGAGCAATCCATTTATTCTTGCAGTTTCAAGCTCATGGTGACAGCTGCATGAATCATGCTATCAAATTTTGCAAAAGAGATCAAGCAGAATTTTATTTATTATGAGATATTTTAGTATAATTTTTTTAAAAACGTTTCTTAAAAATATTAAAATGGTTAATTAATTTTAATTGATTTCAAATAGTTAATTTATCATATTTATTATAAATAAGGAAGGTATTTTAAAATTATTCTCTTTGTATAAGTGTATTAATTTTTGTTGAAATTAACAAAATACTTTAAAAGGAAATAATAATCCATTTTTAAATTAATTTTCTTATAAATCTTTTCCTCCTCTCTTTAATTGCACCTCTCTTTTTCTCTTCTCTTCCACTTTAAGCTTCTTTAGAAAAATCCATTTGGCAATAAATCTATTTTTTAAGCACACGATTTTTCATTTAACTCTCTTAACACGCTTAAAGTGCCAATTTTTTATATTAATAATTTATTTTACATTAATATCTTAGTCTATTTTTTTGAATAAATAAAAAATTAAAAATATTAAAAGAAAATCAAAGTTAGATAAAAAAAAATTCGAAAGACACATTTAAAATAATATAAATATATACTTAAATGATTAATAAATATTTTAATTAATATATATTTAGACGATCAATAAATATTATAATTAAATGATATAAAATTATAATAAATATATTATTCCAAGAAGAAAGAGTTACAATTCATGGGTTTTTTAATACGATAAAGTTTAAAATAATGAAAAGTACATATTAGATTAAATTAAACCGTTTAAAAGAGGCTATATATATTTTTAATATTCTTTTCTTTTTTCCTTTATTTCACTTTTATTTTTTTATAATTAACTATTAAAAATTAGAAAACAAAAAAGTTTATATTTTTATTAATATTCTTTTATATATATTTTATTTTTATTAAAATGCCAAAATAAAAAAAATAAAAATATGAATAAATTTAAAAGTTCGTTAAAAATATAAGGTATTAATATTTAAAATGAAATTTTTTATTCTTTTAAATTATCAATAACTTTTAATTAAAACTTATTAATAGATTTACTTTTTTTTAAAAAAAGTTTATATATTAATTAAAAAGATCAAGCAAAGCATGTCTTTTTATATAAATTTAAATTTTTTTAGGACCATCAAAATGTTTAATAAAATAACTAAGTATTTATTTTTTTATTCGATTCAATACAAATGGAAAGTATGATGGAATTTTCCAAAATTAAGTGTACCTGACGACAAAAATTAACATAATATTAAACCCTAACAAAAACCCTAGCGCTTATTTAAATTTCCCCTCCTTTCCGCCGTCACAACCCCTCCATCGCCTCTAGCGCCTCGTTTCCTCCTTCCCACACGCTCCTCCCATGCTTCCTACTCGACGCTCCTCACGACGCCCCCGTGAGGAGGACGCTCCTCCCATGCCTCCTACTCAACGCCCCCGTGAGGAGGACGCTCCTCCCATGCCTCCTACTCAACGCCCCCGTAAGGCCTCCTCCTCCGCTACGGAAGAGGCCATCGAGGAGGCAGCGGCCACTGAGAAGGCAGTGGCCGCGGCCATCGAGGAGGCAGTGGCCGCTGAGAAGGCTGCAGCAACTGCTTCCAAGGCCGCCGAGAAGGAAGTGGCCGCGGCCATCGAGGAGGCAGTGGCCGCCGAGAAGGCGGCAGCGACTGCTGCCAAGGCGATAGAGGCCGCCGAGGCCGCGGTCGCCGCTTGCTCCGAGGCGGCTGACGCGGTCCTGAAGGTCTTGGCGGCAGTAAGGGCAGGACCAGCCGCACCACCTGCAAACGACGATTGATTTTGGTCATGCTTGGTCATGCTTGAATTTTGGTCAGCCGCACCACCTGCAAATTAACATCTTCTACGCTGATTAATTTTGTTTCTTCTTTAATCAGCGAGAATTTTGGTCATGTTTGAATTTTTAAATGGTATAGACTCTTTCTTTGTAGTCAATGACTTTAAAACATCACCCAACCTAATCAGTATAAAAGGGAAAAAAAATTATTTAAGAATAAAAATATATTGAGTTAACATTCGAATCTCAGAAAACTTCAAACAAAGAACCAAATGCATTTCACACTTACGTAGAAAGTGACTTTGAAACATGTAAAAAGTTTGTTATATGATCTCCTGTAGCATCTTTCACCATAAAGCAATCACTTCCAGGTAAATCAACAAGAGAGAGCGAATTTCTCTGGTGACCGAATTGGAATACCGAATATGAATTGTAACAATCCTGAGGGAAAGATACAAAAGATGAAAACATGACTACAATTATATGCAAGAAATTTGCATGATTGATGATTTGATTGTAATTTAAATGACATTTGTCGATCAAAGATTTTTTTATTGATGATTAACCCATGATGAGAATTGAAAAATTCACAAATTTTAGTTAAAATGAAATACTGCTGCGAGATTAACCACAACATTGCATCCTCCATCCAAATTACACCAACATATTGGATTGGAATTTTCTTTTTAACATCTAATGTATTTGATTTTCATGGATAAATTAAACTGAGATCATTATTCTGAACAGTTTTCACCATATTTAGAATGAAAATTTGATGCAAATATCTACATCATACAGGCTACAATCTTGAAGTCAAATACCTCCCGCCTGGACATGGCACAACTAATTTGGATGTTTAATGTAATGAATGACAATTCTTCAACGTGGTCATCAACATGTATGTGTCCCAACTATGACTGGGATCGGCTAAATGGCAATTAAAATGATAGTGCAACATAAAATTGCTGGTGTAACTATTAGAAGACTACAATCCTTTTTGGCTTGAATTATCTTCAACTTCCATCTTGAACAAGAGATATTCCATTATTGAGATAAACAGAAGTGGTTTTGTCAACCATGCCCTTGATAGTGAGTGGCCTACCATGTCAAGCATCTAGCATCCTGCCAAATGCTGCCAGTCCTACATTGCAAGGCAATGCTGAGGATGGTGTTGCCTTCAGTGAGTGGCCTACCATGTCAGGCATCAGAAAAACATGAGTCTTTGGTATAAGGTGCAACAAATAAAACTCTGAAGAAATGGCCATTCAGAAAAAAGACAAGTTGTGTTACATCCGAGATTTCCCACCTTTTTTGCAAATTAAACCAACTTACATTTCTCACAACACTGAGCATGACAAGGGTTGCCTCTCCAATATCTGTGAGAAACTGATCAGTGTCCCAACCTGCAACACATTATTATTTACTCTCTGCAGCTCGAAAAGCAGTTAAGTTTGTTCCAACTTTCATTTTGCTTTAGGAAAAAGCATGTACCAATCTGCGGATCACCAGTATTTGCATCAATATTTCCAAGCAATCCATTTATTCTTGCAGTTTCAAGCTCATGGTGACAGCTGCATGAATCATGCTATCAAATTTTGCAAAAGAGATCAAGCAGAATTTGCTCCAGACATCAAGTTGAACTAATATTTTAAAGAACACACCTATGACCAGATAAAGTGGCATGGTTACATTCAATATTCAACTTGAACTCCCCTACACCATAGTTAAGTTACCGTCATGATCTAAAGAATCGTATAGAAACTATACAAGAGTCTGATCTAAAGAGTTGTATACCTGAAAGGCCATATTTCTGAAGGAAAGCGAAGGCAGTTGCTCCATCCCAATCATACCTGTCACAGCAAAAACCATGTTAGAACAGACGACAAGTAATGAAGATCATCGTGGTATAACCTTTAGTTGCAGTACGTACTGATGCTTAGTGGGTTCTTGAGGTTTTGGTTCTATCAGCAATGTTCCTGGAATGCAGGGGGAAAATATTTATAATAAAAGTATCATAAGATCATTCACAAAGGGGCATCACTCAAGGAGATCATATAATGTAAAATAAGCAATGTGGAAATCTTTCTAGGTTCTTCCATCTCTACACTGTTTGATTCGTTAAATACCCGTTTAACAAAGTTTATGCAGAAGAATGAGTTGAAAATTAATTACCATTAAATCCAATCTTCTTTTTATAATTGACAGCAGCTTGAAGAAAACTTGCCTGTATATTTGCAAAAATTAGTTTTATATAAGACACTAACACTTTATCATATGCAGAAAATCTACGGGTATGAAATGCATCAAAAGATGAATTTTGACATGCCCCTCAACAGAAATATGAAAATCCAAAACAAATTGCATTAATTGACTTAAATATAGTAATTAGTAGTACCAAGTGATCAAGCTCTCTTCCCATATCAGTGTTGAGAAGAGTTTGATAACCTTCACGTCCACCCCAAAATACGTAGTTCTCTCCTCCTAAGTAGTGTGTTACCTGTAAGGATAGACTTTAACAGACCGGAAATAAAAATAAAAGAGAGAGAGATCTGCTAAACTCACCTCCATTGCCTTTTTGACTTGAGCAGCTGCATAAGCATAAACTCCAACTTCTGATTTTTAAAACTTTTCTTAAAAATATTAAAATGGTTAATGAATTTTATTTGATTTCAAATAGTTAATTAATCATATTGATTATAAATAAGGAAGGTATTTTTAAATTATTTTCTGTGATATAATTATTTTTTTGGAATTAACAAAATACTTAAAAAGAAAATAATAATATATTTTTATTAGCATAAATCTTTTCCTCCTCTCTTTAATTGCACCTCTCCTTTAAGCCTCTTTAATCCATTTGGCAATAAATCTATTTTTGAAGCACACGATCCTTCATTTAACTCTCTTTACACGCTTAAAGTGCCAATTTTTTATATTAACATTTTTTAATTCACATTAAAATCTTAGTTTTTTTTGAATAAATAAAAAAAATAAGAATATTAAAAAGAAAATCAAAGTTAAATAAAAAAAATTCGAAAGACATATTTAAAAATAATATAAATATATACTTAAACGATTAATAAATATTTTAATTAATATATATTTAGACGATCAATAAATATTATAATTAAATAATATAAAATTATAATAAATATATTCATCCAAGAAGAAAGAGTTACAATTCATGGGTTTTTTAATACGATAAAGCTTAAAATAATGAAAAGTACATATTAGATTAAATTAAACCGTTTAAAAGAGATTATATATATTTTTAATATTTTTAATTTTCTTTTCTTTTTTCCTTTATTTCACTTTTATTTTTTAATAATTAACTATTAAAAATTAGAAAAAAAAAAGTTTATATTTTTATTAATATTCTTTTATATATATTTTATTTTTTATTAAAATTCCAAATTAAAAAAAATAAAAATATGAATAAATTTAAAAGTCCGTTAAAAATATAAGGTATTAATATTTAAAATAAATATATTTATTCTTTTAAATTATCAATAACTTTTAATTAAAACTTATTAATAGATTTACTTTTTTTTTAAAAAAAATTATATATCAATTAAAAAGATCAAGCAAAGCATGTCATTTTATATAAATTTAAATTTTTTAGGATCATTAAAATGTTTAATAAAATAACTAAGTCTTTATTTTTTATTCGATTCAATACAAATGGAAAGTATGTTGGAATTTTCCAAAATTAAGTGTACCTGACGACAAAAATTAACAGAATACTAAACCCTAACAAAAACCCTATCACCTCTAGCGCTTAGTGCCTCCCCGAACGCCTTCAATCTGCTTCGCCACTCCTTCCGTCCGAGTCCGTTCTTCCCTTCCGCCTTCTTCAAAAGGATTTGATTTGGCGGCAGAGTCTACCACGCCGCTGTCGGTAATGGGATCAAAGTCGAAGCCCGACTACGAGGCGTTGCGAGACCTCTTCCGTCCGCACGTTGAGTCCTTTGATTACTTTATCGATGAGGGTCTTGAAAAAATATTTGTTGGAATACGCCCCATAGAAATCGTCGACCGTATAACTGGAGTCAAGCTCAGAGATATCCTTTATACATTTTTTCAGTTATTTACGTTATTTGTTTCTATTGCTTCGTTACAGTCGTTCCCTATCTTCCTCGATCGTTTTGATGATCTATTTTTTCTTAACTGGCTTGAATACTTTCCTTAGATAATCCGCAGTTACTTCCTCCAACAAAAGACGGGCGGCTACACGAACCCTTGTATCCCCATGAGGTTGGTGTTCCTGTTTCAAAAATTAAATCTTTAGTATATTGATTTATTTTGCCAGTGATTTTGACCTATCTTACAAAAAACAGTGTAGGCAAGCCAGAACAACTTATAAAGGACATTTCAAGGCGTCATTGTGTTTTCAGTATGATGATGGAGTCATCGTGAGAGAGTCTATCAACTTCGGCCATCTTCCAATAATGCTGAAGGTACGATGATTCACCGTTTTGTGTTTTCTTTTTTATATTTTCTTGTTAATTTTCTATGTTAGTAGACATAATATTAACACGTCCCCTATGAGAAAGTAAGTCTTTGAGGTCGATAGAAGAGGGTTGACACAATTTCTAGGATATCAGGTAACATAACACAAACTAGAACTTGCTAATGGTTATTTCTGGATCATATTTGTATTTTCTGCTTGTGCAATTAAAGTTTATTTGTTAGTTTAGTTTGAGAAGGATGCAAGGAAATTCAGGTACTGCATTGATAAGACATTGGTTTGAGACCTTAGAATCATGCAGACTGAAAAAATCCCATGGATTTAAATTATTAAGTGGTAGTTTTTTAGCTGCATTCTCTAAGTACAGGAAAAATGCAAGGATGTTGTAGTGGGTTGTTATGGTCTTGGTCAGTCATTCAAGGGAAACACATAGGTGCCATGTTTTGAATTATTCCAATCAACTGCTATGTTCTGCTTTCTGATGTTTGTAAGTGGCATTGTTCATGAAATAATAATCTTGGTCGTAAAATATTTCTGTTGAAATATGCTATTGATGGATTACACCATAAGACCAATTTAGGCATTTCCGTGCATAATTTATGAAATATTGCTGTTAGAAGGTAAGTTACTTCATGAAAATTTTCAACATTTCCATAACTACTGGAATGATATACATGATATATATTTATATGTATCTGTATTCAAGATGATAACATAACTATTGTGTATATATGTTCCTGACCATGGTTATAATGTATAAATTGACTACTACATTAAGGAAGATCGTAGCTAATTGCATTTTTGTCTTGTAAGTCTATTAACTGCTTGTTTGGTTCCATATAATGATTGTTTAGTTTTTTTTCTTCTTGTCATTCAACATTGTGTTAAATGATTTCAGTCAAAACTCTGCCACCTGAGAGGTGCTGACCCTCAAAAGCTTGTTTTCCACAAAGAGGAGGCAACTGAAATGGGTGGGTAGGTGACCTTTTCAATCACTAGCTACATTCTCTCCTTGTATTTCATTAGACTTATTTGATATCCATATGATCACATTTTTTTGGTCGAGAAATCAGTCTTTTAGTTTCCTGGAAATGTTGAACATTATATTGCTCGCATACCATGACACAGCTATGTGCAATAGATACTTGGATCTAATACTCTTAATTTGATGAATGAAACTAGAAAGTTTTCTGTAATTTAATCAGATACAATGAGTGACTATTAGACTATTTGCATTAGTTTGTAGAAGGGAGAACGTGAGATCTGCAGTAGTTAGTGCATATTTGGGAGATGAAAACACATATTTAATAAGGACAGAGATAAAGGGGCTAGACTCTTGAATTTCTCCTGTACTGATTGCTCGTGTATAAATGAACATTATAACCCCAAAAGTCTCTCTCCCTCTCCTTTATCTCCCTTAGGTTTTAGCATTCACTTCATCTCCCAGTGGAAAGCTAATTATCGGAGAGCTTGTGGTCTCTCTTCTACAAACAAGCAATAACTATCATCGCCTCTGGGATTCATAGAACCTTATTTCATTATTGATTGAATTACATATTTATTGAATCTGCCTCTGAAATCAATCTAATTTAAACATGATAAATTTTTTCTTGATAAAACAAAATACCCATGAAATTCATAGAACCTTGTTTGGTATCAATCGAATTAAACATGAATTCAATCTGGAGTTGAGATGAATCAAATTTGAACATGATTAAGTTTCTTATATTAAAACAAAATAAAGATTTGATATTTGTTTATACCTTCCTAGGTACTTCATTTGCGCTGGAATGGAGCGACTTGCACGACTTTTAATTATACAAAAGCGTAACTATGTGAGATGCTTGTTGGAACTTTTACTTTTCTCATTTCTCTGCTTTTGACTGTTTTCCTAGCTTGCTGATGTAAATGTAACTTGTGATCTAGCCATTGAGCATGGTGCGCAAATCATTTAGTAACCGTGGACCAGGCTACAGTGACAAAGCAGTGGTTATAAGGTTTGTGGATGCATGTTAAAATTTTCTGAAATAATTTCTTTTTTGTGGTGCTATGGAGTATCATTGATCTACTCTCAGACAGAACCTTTATGTTTCATTTTTTTGCATTTAGGTGATATAAACTATGATAGATAGTTCTGAATCACTATGGCTATCATGCAAACTGAGAAATGTTATTGCAAGCTAGAAGATAACGTACCAAGCAACTCCAGAACTTGAAGTACTATGAAATATTTGGTGCAATTACTTTTATTTATTGATTTGCTTTTGATAGGTCTCTAGTGCATAAAATGATTTTTCTAGCTCTCCACAGAGTGGTGTGTAAGTCACCATCATTATTTTCCCACTCTTCTTGAACTTTGTTTGTTGTATAAGAGTGTTAGGCATTTTAGCCTGCTTGGAATGTAAAACCCTTAGTTTTGTTTTAATTTAGGAAAAATTTTGCATCATAATGATTTGCTTAGTGTTAAACTATAGCATTTCATGCACTATCCTCTGTTAATGCACTAAAGAAATTTGTTGGTGTAATTGTGTATTTTATCAAACTCTTATTTCCTATAGATGTACTCGAGAAGACCAAACTTCTGTCACTCTCAAGTTATACTACCTTGAAAATGGAAGTGCAAGACTTGGATTCTGGTAGTATTTTACATTTAATTTGCTCCACAAGTCATTCAACATCTGGATTTTCAAAATGTAATGTATTATACAACCTTATAGGATAAGAGGAAGAGAGTTTTTGCTTCCAGTTGGTATTATTTTGAAGGTACCTTATACTAAACTTGAAATTATATATATTTTTTGTTCTTTAAATTGCTTAGTTTTAGTATAAAATGAAGACTGCTTGCTGCTCACTGTAAATCATTTAAGGGATGTTGTTCTTGTCTAGGAGTTTTTTTATTATCAATCTTGAGAAACCTTGAGTATTGCTATGCTTCATTTAGATATACCTTACTGATAGTCTGGTAATTTAACATACAATTGTAGTAGTAATCATGTGTATTCTCATGTTTAATGTTGTCATCATAGAGAAGAACATGCAATGTATCATTTGGGTGGGGATGTTTAACAATGGCTTGCCACCGTTTCTAGTCTGGATATGCTTAGATCCTATATCTGTGTGGAGTAAATGCATTGAGTTATCCATACCATGACTTGCGTGTTGCTAAATTGCAAATGTAGCATATATACATAGATTGAGCTACCTTCTGGATCCTTAGTTTAAATATGATTGGAGTCAAAGCAATCTGGAATTGATGAAAACTTACTCATATATTCATTTCATTTAGTAATATTATCTTAAAACTTTCGGTTGCTGTATAACCTAATGTGTCCATCAGCAGTTTTAGTCATCAAGTGAAGCCTAAAGGGAAATTTTAATTCTTTTGATTGTTGAACATAGACCAAAGTATCAATGCAATTCTTGGGACATGATTAACATATTGAAAACATCTTCTCCAATCAAAAAAGTTAAAAGGAATATCTTGTAAAAGAAAAATAATTGTTTATCTAATCCAATTCAATACCATATGGCAATTTGATCATAAGCTCTGTACTTGTTTGTAAATGAAAATATAATGTCAATGCTTATCATAGTTGAAAGAGAAGACCTTCTCTGATAAGGTCATCACCAACATGCATTTAAAAAATCCACCAAAATATGTAAGGACTCTCTAGTATTCCACATGTCTTGGTACTCTTTTTTCCTCCTGGTTTCTTTTAGAATCTTCTTCCTACCCACAGGAAAAATTTGTTTGACTGCTAGTTCGCAGTTCAATGAGCAAATAGTGAAGTCATTTGATGTGTACCCACCTTGTTTGTGGATTACATAAAAAGTATTTTTTATATGCATAGATATGCATTTTAAGTTTGTGGGTTGTCTCCTGGTTTAGTCAATAACTTTTTAATGCATGCCTAACTATGTGAACACATCTTGTTTCTCTCTGTTTCTTGCTTTCTAGTTTGCATGGTTAATAGTAAGATGGTCTTTATAGGCTCTTATTGACACAACTGATCGCGAAATCTTTGTGAGCTTGACATGTTATTATAATGAGAGCTACCAAAGAGAAAAAGGTGCTGTTGGTACTCAACTTATTGGTGAAAGAGCTCAAATTATTCTTGATGAAGTCAAAGATTTGTCGCTTTTTACTCACCATCAGTGCTTGAAGCATATTGGTATTCCTTGATATCTGGTGCTTTTGTTGATGTTGATCATGCATTGCAGTAATCTGTCTTTAATCTATAGGAGAATACTTCAGATCTGTCATGGATGGATTTGAAACTGAGGGTAATATAACTGTAAGTTAAACTCCATAGACATGATTTGTGAATTTATATGCTTCATTTCCTTATGAAAAAAGAATTCTTCGTACCAACACTGTATTTGATCAGCACCTGTAATATTATGTCCTGTAGGTCGCTGAAGCTGTTCTTAGAGACTATATCTTTATTAATCTTGGGAGCAATCATGACAAGTTCAATTTGCTAATGTTAGTTCTTTTTATCTCACATAATCATATTAGTTTCTCTCTCACTTATCTCTCTCTCTCTCTCTCTCTATCTATCTATCTATATATATATATATTATGTCTTTCTGATCTATGTCATTTTGTACATGAGATTATCATGAATATCCTATTTAATCCTCTGCTCTTTCAGTTTTATGCTGCAGAAACTTTATGCACTTGTAGATCGAACTGCTGCCCCTGATAATTCTGATACACTGCAATACCAGGAAGTTCTGTTGCCTGGACACTTGATAGCCATTTATCTTAAGGTATTCTGTTTATGCATTCATGATTTATGCCTGATTAATGAGTATTTAGACATTTAACAAAGTAACTCTTGTTTTATTATTTCAATATTTTGTTGCTGTGTTATATTCTCTTTTGGTCACCACACATGATTTGGTTTGCTTTTGTCATGATTTTTGCCTTGTATGCACGAGTTAGCCAATCAATTGACTCTTGCCTGTCACCCAACTGATACCACTGACATTCTTAAGCTATCTTCTTAAATGTGTATATATTCTACCCTTATATAAAACTACTAAAATGAGTGATGACTCTTGCCTGTCACAAGCTTTTTATATAATAATGACTGAAATGGTGAAAACCTACCTCTGATGGACGCTACAGTAATACAAGAATTTATCCCTCCATTGAGCCATATAAAAAAGTATATTATTAGTTATAGTTAAATCATTTTAATCATAGTTTATTTATATTAGCTAAATTTTTCTTTGGTTTTCCTCTATTCCTTTCACTTATGACTGATTGAAAATTCAGGTAATTAGAAAAATATCATGTTTTAGGTCAACCAAAGGATTTTAAATATCACATTGGTTGAGAGTTTTTTTGTACCAAGTATTTGTTGGGAACTAATTTCTTAAGTGTTAATATCTGACATTTGAAGTAGGCCATATATCCAAGGAGTGTAAATCAAGATGAGGAACAATGTTAAAAGAGCAACACTAGATTGGATCTGACCATGAGGTTATGTAGAGCATGTGGAGATGACAATTTGTTTTGAATGAGGTAGGGTGGAGGTTTGGAATAAACCATGGGGGAGAATGTTGATCGAGTTAACTGTGATGACATTGACAAAACCCAAGGTGGATGTGAAATCCTTGGCAGGTGGGAATATTATGTGAGAATGATCTTGTTCCACCTCAATGCCTTGCTGCCAATGGACACTGCATGTATGATGCATTTTCCTGTCCTCATGCTATGTATCTTTGAATGTTTTGATGGACTCACTTTATTGATCAATGTGGACTTCTCTTTTTTTCTTAGACAGTTAACAGACATAATTTTTGTATGTTGTGGATGAACTTAATGTCCTTGATATTCATTATTTGTAGGAAAAACTTCAAATATGGTTGAGGAAGGCAAGACAACAGCTTCTTGATGAGCTAGCAAAGAAGGAAAGAACCTTTGATATAAAAAGTGGTATAGATATCTTTCAATTTCTTAAGCCATAACATATTGTTGTAGGTTTAAACTATTGAAATAGTTTATTATTTAAAAGGTAAGTAACTGAAACTCACCCAATTTTGCACAGTTAATAGAGCCAGTATAAACATTTGAAAATCATGATCCTAGTCTAATTTTGATGACTAGTTAATGAATGCAGTTTGTTGCCTAGGTCTTATTTAATTATCTCTTGTTTATGTGGCTAGTCAGCCATTTACATTGCTATAGTAGTTGGAATTAATCCCAAATGGATCATCAAGCTTGACTAAGAATAATAATAAATCAAATTACCTAAATCAAGATGCCAGTTTTGGTTTTGATTTGAGTGCTTTTGAGATGATTTGACTAAGAACAAATCAATTGACCGAAATCAAGTTTGGAAAGTGTCAAGTCTAGGCTAGTTTGAGCGATTTATCTTTCAAAGATCCTTTCGTTTTGCTCCATGATATATCACAATAAAAGTGAACTCTATTTTGGCATAGAAGTTGCCGCTGTTGATAGACATTCTCACCCATAAGGTTTTAAACTATATTCGTTTAGCACATGTCTCATTTTCATTTATTGATTCATTGCACTATCTCTTCGTACTTTGTTTTCAAACATTGACTCTCAACATTTCGCCATGATGTTTGTACTTGAAGATGTTAATTAAGTGCTTCATAGTGGTAGGCTATGACTATCTTTTAGTAATTATATAAACAGTGACACAAGCGAAGAAGATTTTTGCCAAGAATTCTGCACTTATTGGGAGGGCCATTGAGAGTATGATAAAAGTTGGAAGCTTGAACTCGCAATCAGGTCTAGACTTGCCTCAGGTGATTACTTTTGTACTTCCCTCAGGCAACTTATTTGTTAATATCAATCTTTTACAGTAAGATTGTCACTTAAGCTATTCCAAGTATAATCATATAGGATTATTTGGCATGTGTTATTTTGATTCTTTGAGCTCTGAACCATTAAGTGCATTTGTCTCTACAATTGAACACTAAGGGTGTATTTATTATGGAGAAAAGTAACTGTGAGGAGAGAAACTTTTCCTTGGATGGAAAGAAGGAGAGGGAAGAAGTTTAGATTTTTAAAAAATGATTTGATATAAACATAAGAAAAACCTAAAAGAATCAGTTTCATGCAAAATAATCATTTTGATTTTTTTACACGAAATTAAAGTATTCCCAAGTTACTGCTTTTCATCAGATTGTGGAGAAATAATTGTGGTCGAAACAGATAATTGTGGACAAATTGTGAAGGGACAATTTGGGTGGAAATAATCTGCTCAAAACAGTGGTTTCTTTTGCTCCCCTTGTGGCCTGCATGGGAGATTGAGGGGAAGTGAGGTCCACTACCCCTTTCCAGCACCTTGTTTCTTTCCTCTCTGTTTCCCATGGTGGGAAATATGCCCTAGGATTCACATTTTGATTGGATGTGCTTTAAGCGACATTCACATTCAGTAGAAGAGATGTATCACGATTTATTTACAATATTGTGATCTTCTAAGTTGAATATAAATAATAGTTAAATGTTCTTCAGAAGGCATTAAGTCAATGATTTCTAGTAGTCCTTTCTTTTCTGGGGAGTGTTTGTTAGGTTTATCTTTAACAAAACGTGAGATTATCAATTATTTGGTTATAAAGTGGCATATTTAGATTTTGTTTTGTTTGCCACTCTGGTTTCTCTTCCAAATGAGCAATGCTGATATCTGCTAAAGGTCACACAATTGATTAATCTTATCATTTTCTAGTTTTGTTTGAATTGTTCTAATAGATCTTTTACTTATTTTGGTTATGTAGAGAGAAGGAATGACCATCCAGGCAGAGAGGCTCAATTTCTTCCGTTATCTATCTCATTTTCGTTCTGTACATAGAGGTGCTGCTTTTACAAAAATGCGCATCACAAGTGTACGAAAATTGCTGCCAGAGTATGTCATCTCACTTTTATCTTTTTTAAATTGCATATGAATTTGCTAGATGTTCATATGCTCATTAATTTCTTGCTGACACTACAGGTCTTGGGGCTTCCTTTGCCCTGTCAATACTCCTGATGGGGAGCCTTGTGGCTTGCTGAACCATATGACTTGTTCCTGTCGTAAGTTCACAATCTATAACTAAAATTGCAAATTATGTTTTCTACATTTCAAGGTTTTGCAAACTCCTCTCTCTTCATGAGTACCTTTGTTTCTCTATAGAATAAATTTTAGTAGCAATCAAATGTCACTGTGGTTACTTTTGTTTTATGTTTGTTCCTGTATCTGTTTTCATATAATTGCATGGTAAACATAATCAGTTATTGGAAAACCATGATTAATATATCTTTTATATTGCACAGTTAAAATATCCACCCAAACTTGCTTCTTGATTATTAGGTTTCTCTAAAATTTTATATAATCTAGCATGTTTGTTTTCCTACTTCAGGCATTTCATCTTCCTATGATTCAGAAGGAAAAACTAAAGACTCTCTCAAGATAAGAATGTCGATACTCTCTGTCTTAGTTGCGATTGGAATGACACCATTGCTTCCGAAGCTTGAGCGTGCTGGCCCTCCTGAGGTTCTTCATGTTCTTTTGGATGGATGTGTTATAGGTTCCATAGCTTCTTGCCAAATAGAGGAAGCAGTTGCACATATCCGGAGCCTGAAGCTTTCTGCCTTATCAGGGGTATTTCTTCTTGGATTTCATTCTTTTATCTCCATTCAATTTCTAACAATTGTACCTGGGTCATGATCACTGCAGATTCCTGAAGATTTAGAGGTCGGATATGTACCTTTAAGTTTTGGTGGGGCATATCCTGGGTTATACCTATTTACTAGTCCTTCCAGATTTATTCGACCGGTTAGAAATCTTGCCCATGTCAATGATGGGGGCAATGATATTGAACTTATTGGGCCGTTTGAGCAGGTAAGGATATGATCAATGATTTACTTATGCAGATTCCTGAGAATGACCTTTGGTTTTAGATGTCTGCCTTCTGAACAAAATGTTTATGTTGTCTATAGGCTTTTATGGAAATAAGATGCCCTGATGGTGGAGATGGTGGAAGAAGTGAATTCTTTCCTGCGACACATGAAGAAATACACCCAACAGGAATGCTTAGTGTGGTAGCCAATCTCACTCCCTGGTCTGATCACAATCAGAGTCCACGAAACATGTACCAGTGCCAGGTTGGCTTTGTTTTATGCCATGTTAAATTTTCATTTGTTGATAAATATGCTACTAGGACTATCCCTTCATTTCATGTTTTTTGCATATTAGATGGCCAAACAAACAATGGGGTTTTCTGGCCAAGCCTTGCAATATCGTGCAGATTTGAAGACATATCATCTCCAGGTTTGTCCATATAATCTTTCCTAACTAATGTTGATTACAAATAATTTAGTTCTACTTGTTAGATTCTTCTTCTGTAATTTTTCTCACTGAACCTTCCATTTTATGGTATATTGTGGTTGGATTTGGTCCAGAAGACACCTTTTGCAACGAAATAAATATCTGAAGGAAAAAAAAATCTATTGGTGTCCTTTTTGTGTTCCGATGCATAGACTATAGAAGGCTACATCCCTTATGAACTAACTTTCTTATGTCTATGTTTTCAAATTCCTAATATATATGTTTGTATTTTGCAATATGGCATCAAGACAATGTTGTTATTCTTAACTGTTAGCCATTAGAATATATATTTATTGATATGTGCAAGGACTTATTTCAAATTTGTCATTTATATTTACACACCCAAAATATCCTTCACAGACTCCTCAATCTCCAATCGTCCGGACTACTTCATATACTAAGTACTGCATGGATGAGTTCCCAACAGGCACAAATGCAATTGTTGCAGTTTTAGCTTACACTGGGTACAATAAAACAAATTATGACGTGTTGTAATTTTGCTATTGGTAAGCTAATGCTCTAGCTATTCCTCCCCCCCTTTTTTGCAGTTATGACATGGAAGATGCCATGATCTTGAACAAGTCGTCTGTGGACCGTGGACTATGTCGTGGGCATATTTACCAGGTTTGTCTTATCATGCCTGTATTTTCATTTTCATGGTTCACATATAACCATGTTATGCTGCTTTACTAATGTCATTGTTATCTCTATGTTTGTCTAATTATTTGGGGTTAGCGACCTGAATCTTACCTATTGTGCTTTATACAAACAACATTACTAGTAATATTCAAATAATTATATTATTTTTCAATGCATTGGACAATGTTTTCTTTAGTCATGCTTTTGTAATAATATTTATGTTCACATAATTCCTTCTAATTTTGATGAAGATAGATGAAGCTAATGTTATCGGTGTTCATTGTGATATGCTGGTTGTATTTTCTATAAGCTAATTACTGCTATTCTTTATGGCAATGATTGTGCATATACTGAAGTTCATATCATTATGATCTGTTGGATTTTTTTTGTTTTGTTTTTTTAGTGTTTTTGATGCCCTTGTGCCATTGAGAAGTCAGAAGTAGTGATAAGAAAAAAATTGAAATAATCAAGTCTGAACCAGGAAAGTGAACTGACCTGAACTGAAATTTAGTTTTTTTTTCAGGTTTCGGATGGAGCTTCACAGATGTGAGATATTATGTTTTAGGGTCTGGTCGTTTTCTTATAAAACACGCTTGAACAGATTTTGTATTTATTATTACATAATACATGCAAATATATTATTATATACTACATTTGCTACTTATAAAGTGGTAAAGAAGCTCAAAACATATTGTATTTACCCACATTTTGCAATTGTAAAATAAAACCCTGAATAAATCTATAAAACCAAAGAAACCGGAATCCTGAAAAACTGGAGACTCCAAATTGGATCTGAACTGTCCCAAAAGTTCCAGGTTCCATTTTTTTTTTAAAAAAAATGGGCAGTGTTTGGGTTCGGGGATTTTTTTATTACCTTGTCTGAACCATGCAAGCACATGTGCATGTCTATTCCATGAATCAGGAAAATCTTAGATTGTGTTTCCTTTGGGAGAAAAAGTAGTGACAGAAATAAAGGAGAACAGATAGGAAGGCAATAAATCATGGTTTTGTTGAAGAAATGTAGGGAAAGAAAAGTGGGAGGGAAATTTTAACTTGATTTCCCTCAAAATTGATCCTCTCAAATTGGATAGGAATCACTTCTAAGGCTTTATTCACAAATTTATCCTTTCGTTGTTTCCACCCCTCAAAGCAAGGCAAACTTCACATGTGGTCCCTTCCCTTTTCCTTTCTCACTGTTGATCATTATCAGTCCTCCTATTATGCCTTTGTGCCATTTGGGCCTTCATCATACACTTGGTGGAGGAAGAAACAAATAGGACATATGGAGGATCCAACAGCACCTGCCTTTTAAGAATCCTACAGTGCAGCCACCTAATAAGTTGGAGCAACTTCCCTTGTTTTTTATTTTCTCTCTTTATCTTTCCTCATTAATGCCATCATTCCATTTCCACATCTTTCCCTTTGATTATCATCAGAGATGATTGTGCATGCATTCAGAAACCTTGACTACAGATTTTCTTGACTCTCAATAACAAACTCAATTCATGACAAGGAGAGCTGTTAATGATCATTCTAATTAAGAACACCATTTTTCTTCTTCCCTTCCATTTTGGCCCCCTTTCCTTTTTATTCTCTTGCTCGAATAATCTGTCCTTGCAAGCAAATATAGTCTGTCAATCTCCACCTAGTGAAAAGGGAAGCAATCTAGGAATAGAAGCATTCATCTGAAGTTGTAAAATCAGTGTAACATGATGCTGGAATAGAAGCAAAGAACTGAAAGGAAAAATTCTCTGTTGAAACTATTGTCTAGGTTGAAACACACAAAAAGCTATTATGGCCCCTTTATCTTGATAAAAAATCCACAAAAAATAATCGCTATAGTTTAAAGCAGTTCTATTCTTACTATAACAGTTAGTCTTCTTTGTCTTTATTAGTATAATAGTTAGTCTTGTCTGGCAGAGCTTCTGCCATCTATTTTGTCCTTAGCTGATGCCTTGGCTCCCTGCAGCTGCTATTGAGGAAATGCTGAAGGCCCTATAGAAGTTTCATATTACAATAAAAATAGTTTGCTTCCTGAGATTTTTTTTTTCCCTTGTGCATGTGTTCGAGAGTGGACTTGCATATGCACAGCATGATCATTGACTTTTGCTTTATTACGGTTACTTTTCTTTCTGCATGTTTTCATCTATAATTCACCACCATTTTTTTTTATGCAGACAGAATCAATTGACTTGGCAAAGAAGCATGAGTCAGACCGGATCCAAGAAATATTTGCTAGGAGCAACACTGATAGAAACATGATGTTTTCAATTGACTCAGATGGCCTACCTTACGTTGGACAGGTTATTTCACTTAAGTAATACATCTATGTTTGTTGGCTATAATAGTAAAACATCAAACACATTTTTGCAGATAGTACATCCGGGTGAGCCATTATATAGCACACACAATACCTTAACAAGCACAACGAAACCAACTAATTTGAAAGGTTCAGAAGATGCCATCATTGACTATGTTTCTGTTGATGGTACTGGCTCAAAGAACTACCTGCAAAAGGTTTGATTCATCTTGTTATTTCACTATTTCTAACACAATATATATCTTCAGGTTTGTTTTGTGAAATTGAAAATTTTTGATGCATCACAATCACAGATTTAGGTCTTTATAATTTTCCAGTGTGCCTGTGATATTCATAAAGGATAATAATGTACAATGATAATCAATAAGATTGTGAATGTTTTTGGAAGTTAATTAGACATCTAAATTGCAACCTGCAAGATCCTTAATTTATGTAAATCAATCCCATCTAAATTTCATCCTTGATGTTTATGGTAAATTATGAGAAAGCATAAACCAAGTTGTGAAATCAATCTCTTCCACATTTCTTGGATGAATATACAAGTGAACATGGAAAACCTGTAATAAACAACACTAACATTCTTTTGAAACAAAACCTTTTCCATTGTTCATTATGTGCACTGCTAGTTAATTTTTGCTTAGGCTTCAAATGGTGAATAAAAATGCTTATTGCAATAATTAACCTTTCCAGGTTAACATACGTACTCGACGCACCAGATATCCTATTATCGGTGATAAGTTTAGCAGCCGGCATGGGCAGAAGGGTGTTTGCTCTCAGCTATGGCCTGATATTGACATGCCATTTTCTGCAGTTACTGGGATGCGACCAGATTTAATAATTAATCCTCATGCATTTCCTTCGCGAATGACTATTGGAATGCTTTTGGAGTCAATTGCAGCTAAGGTCACTCTTTAGTTCTTTGTTGTTTTACTCTTTTGCTTATTACAGTAGGGTGCGTTTTATCCAAGTAAACCTGGTTTTGATTAGAAAACTGGTCATCAATGCACCTAGGCATTTCAGTTTCAAAACTCGCATTTGGAATCTTTTTTATCCTATGGCAAGTCTTAGTGGCATTTCAGTTTCTTTGCCAACCTTTGCAGGGAGGAAGCCTGCATGGGAAATTCATTGATGCAACTCCTTTCCCTAGATCAAATTGCAATGAAGAAGATGAAGCTGAGAAATCCAAATCTAGCTCAGTGGTTGATGAACTAGGTCCGATGCTGACTGCTTACGGTTTCAACCACCATGGAGTAGAGGTACTGCACAGTGGAGTTTATGGAACAGAGCTGTCTTGTGAGATTTTTATAGGGCCTGTTTATTACCAGCGGCTCCGCCACATGGTTTCTGACAAATTTCAGGTGATCTTTCTCCATTTCCTGTTTATTCGCTAAATTTGGCTCTGCAAAAGAAAAATACTACGTGGCTCTTATGTTGGTATAATAATCTTATTATAGGCAAGTTCTATTCCTTGTGTAAATTATCCCTACATGTAAATTATTAAGTGGAACAGTGCAGTAAATTAGAATCCAACCTTTACATATAATGATAGTGATAGTTTGTGATCTTTCTGTCGAACTGGATTAACTTGTATTAATGACTCAGGTGCGCTCTACCGGAACTGTGGATCAGATCACCAGACAACCCATCGGAGGAAGGAAACGAGGCGGAGGTATTCGGTTTGGAGAAATGGAACGCGATGCAGTTCTTGCCCATGGAGCAGCCTACCTTTTACATGACAGGCTCCATTCCTGCTCTGATTACCACATAGCTGATGTCTGCTCCTACTGTGGCAGTGTACTCACTGCCACCATTATACAACCCCAAAGAAGTTGGTGGCGCGTGAAATCCACGGTCTCCCGCCTGCTAGAACTTCCAAGAGCTATACATGCCAAGCTTGCAAAACCGGCAAAGGAATGGAAACTGTGGCAATGCCTCACGTGTTCAAGTATTTGGCATCAGAATTAACAGCCATGGGCGTAAAATTGGAGCTTCGGGTGAGGAGCCAAGCAAGCTAATAACACATTCGAAATGGTTGTTTAAATTTTGTTGTGGTTGTTTAATTGAGATTTTGTTATGGTTGTTTAGTTGAGAATTTTTGTTTTCCTATGAAATGGTATCTTAAAACAAATGATTTATTTATACAAGATCATTTAAGGGATAGATAATTTTCTGTTGTGTTTTTTGATTGATCAAGTCCATCAAACAATCGAAAGAAATGGATGTATGAGTTCATCGGCCTGGTTTTATCTATCTTAGCCAATGATGGATTCTACAAATAATAAAGCAATGGAAACAATGGAATATAACTTTTGGTGGAATTTAATATTCCATTTTTGATAATACAGGGATTCATTTGAACTAAAGATCATTGTGGAGAAAAACTACACAAAATTAGTGACAACAAATATGGATAGATGAAGCAAAGATGAATTATTTACATCAAAACTGATTCAATCCATAACAATTAAAGCTTTCATAACAAACAAAAAATAATTATATTCCTTAACCATAAAATATGCAGTCGATAATGATGAGATCGAGCCATCTGTAAGTGCAATTTTAAAAGGATCCAAAGTTCACAATGTTATTTTTGGTCTTGTTTTCCCTTTTCTAATGTTAGATCAAACAGGGAACCCACAACAAGGGCATACCTGGAGAGTATAAACCCATAGATTTTCTCAAACCAAGCACTTGTCCAACATGGTATAACCTTTTCTGTGTATTTCTTTGTACAATACAATCACTGTCGATCAAACAATGTCGCTGTCCTTGAGAATGTTGTACTTGCAGAGCGGGCAAATCAAATGCAGTAAATAACGTTCCATCTTCGTAATGCAACATTCTTGGAATGGAGGTCGGTGAGGTTATCAAAATGAGTAGTCTTGTGCACAAAACAATACGACAAAGCAAGAGATAATACAGTAAATAACGTAAGTGTTGCAGTTAAATAACATAAGCAATCTTCTCGAGTTTATACCATGAATTTGAGGAACAACTAACATAGACGATAATTTAGGCACAAGACAAAATTATAGTGATATGGTGGCGCCATGCAGTGTTTAACATTAGAAATAAAAAACTAGGAATATCGGACGGAAAGCCCCGCTATTGCCTAGTGCGCCCTTGCTTCTGCTGCTTCCTCCAAAATCGATTGGACCCAGACGGAGGTGGCCGCTGTCGCCTTAGCGACGACCGCTGTTGCCCGGTTGACCTTGAGGACCGCGGCCTCGGCGGCCGCTGCCGCGTCTAGCGGCTTTGACGGCCGCAGCAGAGGCGGCCGTTGTCAGCAGAGGCGGCCGCGTTCGCCGCGGAGGCGGCCGCAGTCCAGCGGCCTCGTCAGGCGGCCGCTTTCGCCTCGGAGGCGGCCGCTTTCGCCGCGGCCGCTTTCGCCGCGGAGGCGGCTTTGGCCGCGGCCACAGAGGCCTTTCTAGCGGCTAAAACAGCCTCTGTAAGGGCCGCAGCGGCTTTGGCAGCGTTAATGGCGGCCTCGTCAATAGCGGCCTCGTCAATGGCGGAGGCGATTTCGTTGCGTCGCATGGCTGGTTAGGTTTTTGCAACGGAGGAAGCCGTCGCTTAGGTTAGGTTTTTATAGTTGCAATAGGAAGCCGCCGCTAGGTGATATATATATAAGCGTATATAATATATATATATATATATATATATATATATATATATATATATATATATAGGTAATTATTAAAAAGCCTCCAATTGTTTCATTTTAGAATGTTTTAAAATGCCCAAAAATTTAATTAATGTTAAAATACTTTAATTTTTTTGTTTTATTATCAAAATATTTATTTTTACGTTCCTAAAATAGTTGATAATAAAATAATTTTTTTAAAAATAATATTAATCAAGTCATGTGAGTATTTTGAAAATATTCACAAATATTGGTAAACATTTGAAAATTATCCATTTAATAAATTAGGTCACGGGGGAAATGACTGGAAGATGATTGAGATGAAGAAGATTGGACCTAAAATTCACATTAAAGCCCAGATTAGTTAGAAACATCAGATATTAATGATCGATTCACAATGAAGCCCAGGCATTGTTATTCATTCGAAAGAATTTGAACTGGAAAACAAAATTCAAATGAAAATAAACTCGAGGCATTTCAGTTTTTAAATTGTCATTTTACCATACATAATTAACAAATAATTTTTTTCGCATTTAAAGTTTTAATATTTAGAGATAATATTTTATCCAAATCTAATTTTCAATTCTTTAAAAGAAATGAGAAATTTTTTAAAAATAATTTTAATACTATATACATATATATAATTGTATTCTGTTTTTTTTTTAATTGTATTTTTATGTTTTCTTTAACGCATGAATAATACGTTAACATGAAAGACAAACCGCGAGAATCTTATGCATTAAATTAATAACGAATATGATAAATGAACTGACTCAAGTAGTTTCCTAAGTTTTCAAAGATGGCTATGTAGTGAGACTCTATATTTCTCTCTGCACAACAAGAATTGCAGCTTAAATAACAGAACTCGTGAGAGCTGGAGTTGCACATACAAGTCAAAAATGTTAATGTGCATAACTCGAAAGGTCTCAAAGGCCGTCTCCAATGAAAATGAATTACGGGAAGAATGAAATAAATGTTCATCGAGTTGTGTCGTCTTCATGCGAGCAAACACCGATAGAGCTTGCATGGTGTTTGGACAAAATTAAGCTTCAAATCCTATGCTTCCTTCCATTCATTCCCAGGAGTCTTCTCCATATATAGGGTAATTGCTAAGGCTACCTTTACGCCGACCACTCATCTGAGCATAGCAAATGGTAGTAAGTCACTTAATTGGATAATGAACTCATATATTAAGTCACTCATCTTCGCTTTCTTGCTCGACAAAAGCTTCAAACTGGCTTCCAACGTAATGGTCTGGGGGGTGAAACTCTGAGCATAGCAAATGAGTAAAGAATAAGAATTATGAGGTAATTAGTAGTCCGATTTGTCTTCCTTGGGAATAAATAACCATTTTAATGAAACAAATGCACCATCAGATTCTATTATCTATAGCAAGAAATTGGGCATGGGATAGCATCTCTATAGGAACATGCACACAGAAACCATCTGTGGCTAAGAAATACAAATAGCTTCCTGCATCAAACATGTATTAATACACAAACATATTGGCCATTTGGAAGATGATTATTTCCCACTTACTGAGATTTAAATATAGGAAATTTTAATTGTGTCCGCCCAAAATAAATACCCTTTGGAATTTTCACCTAACCTTATCCACCCTTGATTCAATTAATAGAATAATGAATGACATGGTAGGAATGCTGCATGTTACTTTTCTGTTTATTTAGATAGGCATTTTGTAAACAAGAGTAATAAACTCCCAAGTGGGGATGAATTCTTCCCTTCAATAAATAATGGCAACAAAAGAGTCTGACTTATAGAACGCACCTTTAGGCAGCAAAAAATACTATACCTTATATGTCCCACCTTTAGGGAAAAAAAACCCTCCAACCTCTCTTATAGAACGCAAGATATAGTACTCTCTCAAGTATATAAACAAGGAAACTCAGCCCGTATAAGGTATAGAACGCTGAGCTACTACTTCGTAGGCTAGGGAGGGGTAGGGGAAAAAAACCAAAATGAAATTAACCAAGTACTCTTGGACTTTCTACTATGTAGAGACTAAGCCCGTAGTACTAAAGGCTCCATGGTATAGAACGCAGAGCTAGTACTTATAACCCGTAGGATCGTAGGTAGTACTTATTGAGGACCGAAAAGTATGGTTGAACATGTACATGGACGAACAATAGATGCTCCAGTTAGGCGATGTGAAACTATATCAAATGTGCACATCAAACAAAGAGAGGAAGATATAAAAAGACTTGGTGAACAATACTAAAATAAGATAAAATTTATTTAAATATAAATAATGATATAGTAGAGGTAAAAGCTTACTAGCGAAGAAAGATCTATATAGCCGACCCTACCTAATGGGATAAGGCTTGGTTGTTGTTGTTGGTTGTATAGTTATTGAAGGTTTTAAGAGGTTTAATTGCTTAAGTTAGTGACATCTAGAGCTAAATCAACTTAATTATGGGATAATTTGAACTAGTTCAGTTAGAAATTAGCATACCTTTGGTAAGGTGACAACAGTTTTGCGATGTTTGATTAAGAACCCATGCTTTGAATGAGCCAACAGAACAGCGTGTTCATCTGTCGGATGGTTTCCCTATTTTTCCAAATACAATCATCATCAATTGCTTGATAGTCCAAAGTGGAGAATCTGAATCGACAAGTGAGAAGGAAGGTTAAATCAAAAGCTTACCAAGGTTTTCGGGTACTGGAACAACTCAATAGCATCCTCCAATGTAAAAGACTCAGCATCTTTGGTCATCTGTAGATAGATTCACAGATTCTTGATTCAAATAGATCAATTTTGAGTTTTCACTTGATATGCCATGTGTCTCAATTTCCAAAACCAAGAGTTTCAAAAGTTCAAGAAAATAAAATTCATAGACTTAATATAATTTCCTTAAGTGAAAGATAATTTTTTGTTGTGTTTTTTGATTGATCAAGTCTATCAAACGATCGAAAGAAATGGATATATGAGTTCTCTACCTGGTTTTATCTTAGCCAATTATGGATTCTACAAATAATAAAGCAATGGAAAAAATTGAATATAACTTTTGGTGGAATTTAATATTCCATTTTTGATAGTTAGAATACAATCTCTTATTTCAAAATAAAGTAATTCTCTAGAAATATAAAATTGGAATTCCAATTTCATAGGTTTCATACAGGGACTCATTTGAACTAAAGACCAATGTGAAGAAAAACTACCAAAACTAATGACAACAAATATGGATAGATGAAGCAAAGATGAATTATTTACTTCCAAACTGATTCAATCTATAACAATTAAAGCTTTCATAACAAACAAAAAATAATTATATTCCTTAACCATAATATATGCAGTCGATAATGATGAGATAGAGCCATTTGTAAGTGCAATTTTAAAAGGAT
>NW_027430960.1:0-2375 GCF_044706935.1 Curcuma longa | reverse complement strand
CTCTGCTGCCTTGCCGCCGCCGCACCTCTGCCCTTCGCTGCCGACACCACTTGCCGCCGTCGCGTGGAAAGACTAGCAGCGACGTCGTTCCCTGCTCGATTCCGCCGGCCCGAAGAAGCCCTGCCGCCGGCCACGGTAAATAGTAATGGTTATTGAGTAGTTAAATTGATTTAGGGCTTAAACAAATGGTATGTGATTAAGATAATCAAACTAGTTTAATTGGATTGGTAATCAGTTTAACAGTTGTTAATTTGTTAATAATTGGTAGTTAATTCCTTTGATTAGTTCATTGATTGATTAGCTTAGTAAACACTTCATTAAGTTGAATGATTTATGAGTAGTTAATTGATCAGATTAATATTTAGGGTTAATCTGTGTATCCAATTAGATAGGTTATTAAGTGAGTATTTGATTTTTGAGGGTTTAATTGAGTCTTAATCAGATTAATAGATGTTGGAAAATGCAATTAAAAGAAGAGGATGTGAAGAATGTGTTTCGGTTAGAGTTGTTTGTATGGGTTATTGGATCTCAATTAATGTTAGGGACCACTTTAATTTAACAAGTGTTAATCAAATTTAAGTAGGTGAAATGATTGATGTCAAATTAATTGAGATACGGTGGTAAACCAAAAAGAATAGTAGGGCTAATTGAGTTATGACACCTTAGAATCCATTAGGATTTTTGGATAGACCTTTACATAGAGTATGGTTAGCAGTGTTAAATTAAAATTTCAGCACTTTGATTGATACGGGAGATTTCCATTGCAACAATCTGGTGAACTAGGTGGGTGATTTACTGTATTTGGTCAATACAGTTCCTTATTTTACAGTGCCTGTTTATTCTCTCTTGTCGTTGCTTAGTTCGTGATCATTTCCCTATTCTTAAATGTGAATTTGACTCTTATGGTGCCTGTTAGTGATTGCTTGATCTTATTTCCGTTGACCTTGGATTAATATTCCCTCCCTGTGTTTCTACTCTGGATATGACATTTGTGATCATTATCCTTATAGTTCTTTTCTTATGATACTTGAGATCATTATGATCTATACCTACACTTATTGATTAGCCTGGTAGGTGCTAATGACTATGAAATGAACATCTCATCATGACGCTGGATAACGATTGTAAATCCCAATGATGTGGGTCTATCGTGTCTATAGTTGGCCTGTAGTAGTATATTGATATAGGTGGTTATGACCCCTACTTCCATCATGTTGATGGCGACTGTATGGCAGTGTACGCAGTCGATGGCTGTATGGCAGTGTACGCAGCCGAGTCGATGATCTGATCCCGACACCAATTAGGGGTGGTACTCGGAGAGTATTAGAGGACAGATATCGGTCATAGGATATGGGATCACCGGACGCGGAGCACTGATCCCTCGATTTGGATCACCGGACTACTTTGTTGTAGGGCGCGGAGTACTGATCCCCCGATGCCAGCCATACCCAGTCTCAGATGCTTGCATGAGTGTTGTAGCGTGTGGGGCAGTTGCATCATGCATACGCATATCATGTGCATGTTATATATATGTATTGGACCGTACTAATCCTGCATTTGATTGTTTATCTATTTGATTCTTGATTGTTGCACTTTGTTTGACATGCCACTCATATGTGTATTACATGAGACTATTCTAGCGCTTACTACCTGCAGAGTTATTTATGATATCTTGCCGAGCGTTGGTATGTATCTTCATTATCTTTATTTATTTGTCATGTACTATCTTTCTATATTACCCACTGAGTATTTTGTACTCACCCGTTTGGACCCTGGGATTTTTCTGTCTTCCCAGGTACCAGGTAGAAGCTTACAGATGATGCCAGGGATCTGCCAGATGCTTCCATCTCACATCAGAGGAGTTAGTAGGTTTAGTTATTGATAGTCATAGTTCGATTTGGTTGTATTAAAATTTATCACATTCGATATGGTTGTAGATGATTATATACACTGATGTAGTTTGGTCGTATTTTTCCATTGCATGAATGTTCATCTCATGTGGATTTTCGTATTTACGGATTTCGACTTCCTCGTGATTTCATAAGTTGTATTTGTCATATTTCTGCTTACGCATTCTGGTTTTTTTGTACATGTGTTGGGTTAATTGCATGTGGCCGTGTGGGCCTTATAGGTGAGTTGCATTAACTGTTATGTTTACTTGTGTGGGTATGATTGGACGTGTAGTCCATATGTCCGGCCGCATGTGGCCGAGTATATTCATGTTTGTATTCAGGGAATTGTCAGCGATACGGCAAACTCAAGCCTCTTTGTTATGAGCAAAATAATCGACTCCTGATGGATCATCTCCAAAAATTCTATATACATGATTACAAAGTTTTCATGCCGTTTTTATAAAATTATGGTGATCGATCCTT
>NW_027430959.1:0-23858 GCF_044706935.1 Curcuma longa | reverse complement strand
TCTTGCTAGATGGTTTTTGATGTTGACAGGTACTATGGAACATGCATGTGAAATTGTGTTATTTGTTAGTCAAAATGGAAGGATCTACGAATGGACCTAATGCTACTTCCCGTTGGATAAGAGCTTAAAATATTCTTAGTTTTCTATTTTTTATATATACAAGTGTAATTCTTGTGTAGGTTCTTATGCGTTGTTTACATATTCTAATGATTTATAGAATAGTTTTTTTATTAGTTGTTCATATATTACCCTAAAATCTCTGAAGTAGACATAGCCATGTTCTTTAGTATCACTTTTTTTCTCTCCTGATTTGGGAAGTAAATCACATAGAATAATGATTACGTTTGATTTTCTTTTTGAATGCCCCACGATTCAATACATGCAAGATACCAAAGAAAGAAATCGGTATATAGAAGGAAAAAAAATGGATATATAGAGGAAAAAAATGGAAATAATGCTATTGATTCTTCAAACCAAGGATACTACGACTAGAATTCTCTATATTGCAATTTAATTTAAATGAAAGGATTTGAGCTGATTTAAAATTAAAGGTTAATAAGTTTGTTCGTATTAGCTATATTAGACATTTGAGCTTTGATAGAGAGAAGATATGAATAATTGTTACATGATTTAGTGCTCTGATTTTCCATTTCCCATCAAATCATATAGTCTCAAGCAAGGTTTGAAATTTCGTGCCGTATCGCCCGATACGCACGAAAAATCTCGTTCCGACGCGGCACCGGCACCGGCACAGCGCCGGCACATGAATTCCGGCCGGGCGGCATCTCCGGCGGCGTCGCCGGCTCCGGGCGGAACCTCCGGCTGCGTCGCGCAGCCTCGGCGACGTTCCTGAGGCGTCGCGAGGCGTCGCGAGGCCTCGGCGACGCCGCCGGAGGCGCCGCCCGGGGCCGGCGACGCCGCCGGAGGCGCCGCCCGGGGCCGGCGACGCCGCCGGAGGCGTCGCCCGGAGCCGGCGATGCCGCCGGGGCCCCGCGACAGTCCGCGCGCGTCCGCGTGCCGCGATCGCGCGATCGCGAGTTTTTTTTTTTTTTTTTTTTTAAACTTAGGTATTAATTAGATTTTAATAATCAACTCCTAGCTATAGTTCAAAGTTATAATTTGGGATAATTTAAATAGGCCCTATTAAAATCTATAAAATTATCAAAAAATTTTATTAGGCCCTATTAAAACCTATAAAATTATCAAAAAATTTTATTTTTTATTTTTAAATATTTAGATTAAATTTTTTATTTTAATTAATATATTTTATATTTTAAAAATACCGAAACTATACCGGCACGGTACGATACGGTACCGAAACTGTATCGTTCCGGTCCAGAACCGAAACTCCGGCACGGCTCGATATTTTAAACCTTGGTCTCAAGTCTCAACCTTGGGAGGTTGAGTTCTGAAAGTTCAATCTTTTAAATTTATGCTAGTCTTATATCAATCTATGAAATATGTTTATTCTATTTGTTTTAAAATCATTTAATTTTTTTTTTCAATTTGTTAGGTTCATAGTGGTTTTCTCAGTGCTTATGATTCTATGAAGAATAGGATAATGATGCTTATAAACTCTTTATTGGTTCTGAGTAAGTCATTCTTTTTTCCAAGTATTATAATATTATTTTAAAAAAGATCACTTTTGTAGAGTGCTAGCAAATATGCAGGTTTACATTTACTGGTTCTTTTTTTTTTTTAATTTCTGTTCAATGTACTTGCATTTTAGTGATTTTAATTTCAGTAGTTCTATTGGTCAAGGTCATTGTAATCTCGAAGACAAACATAACTACCTATTTTATTAGTTATTGTTTTGAACCATTCTTTGTATTAAATATGGTTAATCCATTCATAAACGTTTCATTTTTCTATATATGTGAAAAAGACGAGGATTAATCAAGAAGGTTGTAATCTGTATTTGGAATATACATATATGTGTATATGTGTGTGTGATCTATTTGTTGATAGTCATTGTAATCTCTGAGGCAAACATAACAGCCTAATTCTATATGGGTGTCAGAGAGATCTATTTATTATTCATGGTCATTTTAATCTCCAAGGCAAACTTAACTACCTAATTGACAAGTTACCATTATGAATCCTTCTTTGTAATAAATATGGTTGTTAATTGTTCCATAAAGCTTTCAGTTTGCTATATACCTGAAAAGAAGAAGTATTCAATCAAGAAGGTTGTAACCTGTAAGTGATATATATATCTCTGAACTATTGTTTGCAGTCATCATAATCTCCAAGGCAAACATAACTACATATATACCTGTATCACTTGTGTCCGTGCCCCCTAATGGTGAAGCTGTTGCAGCACTATTATACTTTGGTGCAATAAATATGTGGGGAAGTTCTTTAGGAAAAATAACTCACTTTTAATGGTGAAGGAGATTAGTATGTTGCTAGGATTTTTCATGAGAAACACTCATGAAATTCGATTCCCTAAACATTTCTTTAGGTAATGCAGCCATTCCCCTCACCATATGTTCAGTGTTAATATTTTGTTTGATTGTAGAGCCAACACTCATTAGCTAAATCATCTTGAACTGTGCAAATGCTAACCTTATATCATTGACTGCTCCACTTGATCCAACAATCCCTTCGTTTTTGTTAACCTTGTATCATTGGAATCTAATTCATCCAAATAAAATGCAATAGTGAGTTTGACCAAGTGGCCACGAGCAAGTTTGTTATCTCTATATTTGAATTACAAGTGACATTTTTTGACTTAAAGATATCTATATTGTATATGCTGGCCATTGGTTCACTTTATGCCTCTTGACAATTCCAATTGTGTTTTCCATTGTTGTTATGAGGAAACTGCAGAACATTAGAAATTGTATTCTCACTACAATGGGGTTGGTATGTTTTCATACAAAGTTGGGTACAATTGTACAAGTATCAATGACTACTTAATGATAGTTTCATAATGAATAATAGATGAGCTATGATCATGTGCCAAATATGGCTATTGATGGTGTGGTTGCAAAGCCATCTCAATTGCAGCCTTGATTCATCATTGTAACTTGTGGATCTGCTATTTGAATGGAAAAAATAAAGTGGCACTTACTTGATGCATTCATAAAATTAAGGCATAGGTAAACCACATAACCTAGCTCTATCGATCAGATAATCTAACCATGATCAATGATAGGGATTTATTGTTGATATGTGAAGAGTTACATGGGCATATTGTTATTTTATTCTCAAATGTATGCAAACTGCTGAATTTTCCACTACGCTCATAGCTACATTGATGCTGGTTGTTTTGCCTATTCACAATATGGGTCTAGCTCTTGTTTAGTTTTAACCTTAGTTTGTTTATATTAAGATTGAATTCCTGAACTATCTATTTTGAATCACTTTATCTATAATACCATTGAGTTCCTTATCTTTGATTTTGACATATTTAATTAAACAATAATTGGCAATAGGCAATGAAACTCCTTATGTCTCCCTGTTATAATATTTAAATCTATAGTATGACGTGGTGGTGAACACAATCATTTTACACATTGTAGTGAAATTTTTGAGCTAATGAGTTTTCCAATGCCAATGGCATGATTCAATATAATGATGGATTGTTTGAGAAATGTTTCATGCCATTGTTTGGTAAAGGTGAGAAATTGTTTGATAAACTGCCTTGTGATATTTTTTTTATATATATTTTTTACATTTCTTATTTTCTAGTCTGTTAAGGTGTCTTTGTTAGTATCTACTTTATTTTTATAAAATTGCCTTATGATGTGGCTTGTATTCCGTTTGTGTATTGCCATTGAATTATCAAATGTCATGTTGACGTGTGGAGACCATGTCTTCAATATTTATTTTGTTTTCTAATTTTCTTTCATAACAAGTGTCTAAAATATTTATTTCCTATTATTTGAGATAACCTAGTATTCATTCATTTAGCAATATATTTCTTGTCTTTTTTTTTATATTTCAAATTGTGAGAGTTAATTTATTACTTGCAATTCTTTTTTATTGTAATGACTGCAATTATTATTCTTCTCTAAGAATTTTCTTTAATTTAATTTTTGTGCATGCGGATTATATCGTTTAGTTGCGTATGGCATTTTGATTATTAACATGAACATCTTTTTGAACACCTATCAAATAAGTTTGTCATTAGGTAAGTTTATTGCCTCTATGCAAATTATTCATTTAAACTTTTGTTATTTGTTTGTTAACTTCTACTGTAAAGGACGACTAATGGAAGGAAAGATGGAACGTTGATGGGGTCCAATGAGCACCTGATTCCTCTTCCCCTCTCTATTTAAGTCCTTAGAAATCTTATTGCGAGGCATCAAGTGCATCTCACTACAAGCCTCACTTTAAGAAAGAGTCCAAGAGTCCTAAGTAAGTTCTCGTTCCTAAGTTTTGAGCAAAGTCTGTACATTTTCTTTTGCTAGTTCTATTGTATTTATCTTTGTTCGAAATTTAGAAGATGTTTTCGCGTTATTATTTTTGGTATCAGAGCTTGTTCTAAGTATTCATGGCTGAGTAGAAACCTTTTTCAAGATACTCACTAGTAAGAGGTCCCTATGATGAAGTAGAAAATCCTTTTTAATTCCTACCCATAGCACTTGAACCGATATCAACTGGTTTCAGGATAGGGAAATGCAACTGTTGATAAGTTATACCGAATACTGAAAAACTCTAAACAGACTTGTATCCTAAAGGTTAAAGCTTACCATAAGGACTGCAAGGATAAATCTGTGATAAGGCGACCTAGGTTTTCACTAGTGGATTTGCAAAAGGGCATGTCCTAACTTGGCAGTAAGGCAGGAGGTCGTAGTAAGCCCAAGGGCACACATGCATGAGCAAAAGAAGCAAACTGAAGCCTACTAAGTTGTAAGCAGGTTGAAAGATAGCAGACCTTAAGTATAACCTTGAGTGTGTCTGAAGCAATAGCAGAAAGAGGGTAGTAACACCTGAAAATTTCCTGGAATTACCCCTATGGTGGCACAGAGGCTGGACCTAATAAGACCACCGCAAGGTAGTTATTGGGATTAAGAAGTAGGGAGGTTTACTATTAGTAAGTCTTTATTGATGTCACGACGATGGGAGGAAGCTATTCAGGAGTGGTACACCAAGTCTCACACCTCAAACCTTGAGTATCTTGATCTTGCTGAAATAAAGCCAACAAACAAAGAACTAGCTTATAACCTTTCAGTTATCTACGACAAAGTTTGTCTTTCTTGTAGAGTACATCTCAAAAACTTTAAACAAATACAAGAAGAATTGCAGACAGTAAAAATAGACAACCAAAGATTAGCAAAAGCAATACAGAACCTAACACAAGAAATTATTGAGAATCATCCATTGACTGAAAGACAAGTCAAGGACCTTATATTAAAAATTGTAGAGCAGGCCAAGCTTATTGAAGAATGAGCCTTGAAAATATCAGAAGATCTACAAGAAAAATATAAACGGGTGGAGACCCTACTCCACAAACTAGAAGCAGGGACTTCTTCATGAGCTACATCAAATACACAGGCTACATCAAGTTACAAAGAAGCTCTACAAGCAACAGAAAATATTGAGACACCAACACTTGGTTTCTGCAGACCAAAAGAATATAGCGGACCAACATCTGGAACTGTTGCAGCCATCAAACAAGCCAACACCCAGATACAATTATTGGTGACCATCCTCGAGAAACTTGAAAGTCTTGAAGAACGCATAAAGAAAATAGAAGCTAAAGCACCAATAGCTGCTACTATACCTGACGAAGTTCTGAGTGGCCTAACCGATAGAATCAACAACTTAAAGATCGGAGTGCCAAAGCAAGTTGAAAAGAAGGGTAAGCTGCTAATATTTAAAGATCCTTTTGAAATCCTCAGGGAAGAAAAGGCAAAAGCAAAGAAGAATTAAATGGCTTTAAGACAAAATCCTCTCGTCACTACAATTACAAGGAGAACCGGAACTGAAGGAGCACCCTTATTTGAGGATAAAATTCACGACTATCGCCAAAACCAAAGAAGGAGATACAACACACAATAGGCAATAAGAAGAACTGCATGAAGGCTCATTGGGGGCGACCCATTTAACCAGGCACTTGAGTAACAATTGGATCCTCAGACTCAACTACGAATCTCTATGCAAGAAAGAGCTTCCATAATCCCTGCGGATGTTCTATATCATAGTAGAAGGGATGATGCACATCATCGGGTCTATGTTCACCGATTCGAAGAAGCTGTGCTGGTAACAAACAATCAGGTGGACCGGGCATTAATCCAGCCCGAAAGCTTCAACCAACTTCTTAGGAGTGGCATGAGATTCATCCACATGGGAGTTGTACAAGTCAGGGTACAAATACTACACCGACAGGAAGAAGGTACCCTAGCACTGGTGGTATTCCGTGACAACCGATGGCAAGGAGACCAAGCCTTTTTCGCCACTATGGAGATAGATTTAACACATGACAGCCAACTGGTATATGTCATTTCAAATACCATGTTAACAATCTCTGACTTTTACAAGAATGTACAAATCTCCATACTAACAAGAGGCTACGAAAATTGGCAAAATGGTGAGGTCAATCTCCTCATCACCAGAGGATTGGTAGCAAGGCTATCCAACACACCCAATGTTGGATTCGCTTATGAAGTTTAGAATGTCGTTGACTATTTGGCGAGTCATGGTGTCTGAGCATTACCTGGCACAGCTTACAACACTCGGGATGCTTTGGGTCACAACTGGATCATCCGTCAAACAATGGTGAATATACCCATGCAACCAATGGAAGTGGCCACCCGTAATTTGCTTGATGGGCGTATTTCTGTACACTTTGAAAATTTTCAGGCGGCCACAACACCTGAGCCATCACAATTCAACAGCCGTGATGAAGAAATCCAAAGCGATGAAGAAGAAATTAGGTCTTCACACACTTTAGCTGTTTTAATTGAAGAACAAGAATTCCTAATAAGACGGTTACACAGTGGAGCAAAAATTCCACAAAGAAAGACTCCTGGAGTTGTCGGACATGATCTGACAATCTGTAGAGCTCAAGACATTGGAGCCTTTAGCCTTGATACCAAAAATAACGCAGAAACGTCTTCTAAATTTCGAACAAAGATAAGTACAATAGAACTAGCAAAAGAAAATGTACAGACCTTGCTCAAAACTTAGGAACAAGAACTTACTTAGGACTCTTGGACTCTTTCTTAAAGTGAGGCTTGTAGTGAGATGCACTTGATGCCTCGCAATAAGATTTCTAAGGACTTAAATAGAGAGGGGTAAGAGGAATCGGATGCTCATTGGGCGCCATCGACGTTCCATCTTTCCTTCCATTAGTCGTCCTTTACAGTATTGCTAATTATTTTCAGCACCGAAAGTGGATGCTGAACATTTAGGACAATTATTTAGCACCGCTGAGTTGGTGCTGACTCAGTAGATTCTTTTTAAGATAATGGATAGCTCCCCGGGGCTCAATCTATTTCCAGTACTAAAGGTTTGCATTCTTGGGATTTCTGTGGCCCACCACTGCTTCACGGGGGACTCCTGTGGATGTCCTTTATGATTGCTTGTAAGTGAAGGAACGCATTCCATAATTCCTTCCGGACCCCCTTGACAGTTGGTAATTGCTTTTTCCAATAGCTTTCTTGTCCTTCCCCATGTGCTCGGTGGTTGAAATCATACTCCTTGAGCTGGTAGATAAGTTCCAGTTCTCGGATGCTTTCGAGGACTCGCTGAGTGGCCGTCCTTTCAATGTCTGGCATTCGTCCTCTAATGTTATGGTCTTCCTTGAGAAAGATGTCTGTTTTTGTTGTGGATTGGGCCAGGTACTCGTATTCGGCAAAGAGTAGATAAGGCCCGTTAGGGGCTGTGAAGCTTTCAGATTGTCTTGGCTTCGATCTGACTCAATGCCTCCTCCACTATTTGAAGAGCTTTCTCCGGAGGTTGCCATGTTCCTGTTAAGCTGCATACAAGCCGAGATAATGCGTTAGCAAGTAAATTATCCTTACCTTCAATATGTTGGAAATTAACTTTGATTCTCAAGCCAGTGATGAAGTCGGTGAAGGAAATCCATTTGACTCTCGAGGGTTTATTTTGCGCTAACTTATTGAAGAAGTTGATAATTGCCTGACAGTCTATTCGAATTATCAACTCCGGCTTGTCAAGATAATATATCTTGAAGCTGTCCAGGCTGTTCATTACAGCATGTATTTCGGCGTCGATGGTAGACTTTGGCTGGTTGAATTTTCCGCTAGCATAGGCACATAATTTTTCTTCTGACTTAGGGTCGTATTGTTGCGGCTTCCACTTGCATATGCCACCCCAACCCTCCATACATCCATCTGTCTCTAGTATCTTGAAATAGTCTTCAGGGAGTATCTTTAAGTCAGGAAGTTTAGTTATCATACCTTTCACCTTGTGTATTAAAGCCCAGTCCTGAGAATTCATCTTCTTTTCTCCTGTCGGATTGACCTTTGAATATAATGGGCCGAGTGTTTTGTCCATGTGTGGAATGTAGCTTCTGGCATAGTTTAGCAGGCCTAGCCATGATCGAAGGGCTTTTGTAGTTTGAAGCTCTTCCTCTTTGAAGTCGGCAATCTTTTTAATAATATGGGACTGAAGCTTTGACCTTCTTGTTCCAAAAAGTAGCTCCCAAGAATTCAATAGTGGGACTGTCGATCTTCATTTTTGTAGAGCTCAGAATGAGTCCATTCTTTTTGCATATACTAAGCATAATCTTCAAATGCTTGATGTGTTCTACTTCCTTCTTGGAGAATACCAATATGTCATTTATATAGACGGCGATGAATTTCTCGATTTCCTTAAAACAACTGTCCATCTTTCTTTGGAAAACCGCAGGGGCATTTTCAGACCAAATGACTTAACTAGCCATTCGTAAAGACCATCACTCTATAGATTTTGGATCCATGGCTACTTGATGAAAGCCACTCTTGAGGTCGAACTTTGAGTATATTTGGCTTCCTCTGACTCTCTTGATTATGGTATTTATACTAGGAAGATTGTATTGGCCCTTGTGCATGTTGTTGTTGAGACTCTTGTCCTTGAACACCAATCTTTCTTTACCCTTGACCTCTCTTCCTGTCTTAGGATCAATAGTGGTACTAGAATGTACTATAATCGCCGTAGTGCGGTAGCGACTTTGACTTGGTTGGATAACCTTTATATCCAGCAATGCTTGCACATGTCTTCGAAATGAGTCCTGCATCTGTGGTGTGACATGTTTCAATGGTCTATCTTCGATGGTTAGCTCAGGGTTTTTGATATCCAGTCTGCATTTGATTTAATTTTGGTGCCAGAATTTCATTGGATCATTGCCTATGTACCCTGCTTCAGACAGTTCTTTAATTAGAATTTTGAACTTCTCACCTAGCTGGAAGGTTTCGCTGGCATTAACTTGTTCATGAATCTGGTTCATCCAGTTCCAACTCTTCTATTGCCACCGTAGTTGTAGTAATATGTTGAGTTTTAATGGTAGTAATGTTCTTATAAAAAGTTACCTCATCCCCTTCTATCCGCAATCCTCCATACATGGCCCGGATGAAGTTGCAGCCGAGTATTATGGCAATATTTCCCCCTAAGGTTAGAGGGAATGCATAAGTATAAGGGATTCGAAATGTATGCTCACTTATCTTCATGCTTCCGTATTTAAGCTTTTTAGTGGCCTTTGTCTGTGAATTTATGCCACTAAAATTGACAACGAAAGTGTTGTCTTCTACAGCTTCCTTTGGAATAGAGCCTTGGTCAATACAGCAGGTGGTTGCTCCTGTGCCAAGAATTGCATTGACTTTGAACTTTTCCGCTCCTGGAATGTCCAGCTCTACCATGAGATTAACAACCCGTTTGCCTTTTTCGAGGTTGCTCTGCTTCTTCCACCGAGAAGACCTTCTCCCTGCCATTCTCAATATGCACATTCATTTCCTCCCCTACCTGTGCAGGTTTAGGGTCAGGTTCTGTTTGGTCTTGAAGTTGAAGCTGCAATTGCTCTACTTGAAGTTTTAGGTCATGATTCTCTAATTCAAGAGCATCATTTTTCAGCTTGAGTTCCTCTACTTCAGTATCTGCCTCTATTTGTATAGCGGATATTTCTCTTGCTGCTGCTGCTTCTTTGTCCTGTAGCTCTTTCTTGATTTCTGCTATTTGTATTTCTGCTAGAGCTTTGGCTGCTGCTATTTTCTGTTTCAGCCTTGTCATCTCCGCTTCACACTATGTCATGTATTCTTGCTGCTGTAGTAGGAGGGGCTTTGTATTGTACTGTATAGGGACTGTTCGTTCCACCGATATGTCTTTATCCCTCGTTCAGATACATGGATTGTTGATTCCATTAGCACTACTCGACTAGAGTGGTCTAGCTATGGAGGTCGAAGATATACTTCCAACCAATTTGAACTTTCTTCATGACCACTCTAGGTGACTTGGTGACATCACCTGAGTAGTAGACAAGTTAGTTTTTCCCTCACAACCCATGGCATAAATTTGGTCTCTACGGGAAAAAAATGAAAGAATAATCCCAAAAGTTTTTTGATGCTTAACATTTATATTTGTCTTTTTTCCCTTTGCTATATCTTTTTTTTTTATTTTTAATCTCTGCAATATCTATGAGCTTTTGCCCAATTTCTATAATCATTTTTATATTTTTTTTCTTTCTTTTTTTTACTTCTATTTTCTTTTTTGGTATATTAGCAACCATAGTGTAGATCAAGGTAAGGTATGTTTACCTAAAGATACTCTTATTTGCTTTGTTTTTCTTAAATTAATTTTTTCATGAAAGTGATATTAGTTCCTTCTAAAACTTATAAATGACCTTTATTTTTTCAATTTAGTTTATCTTATTCATCTACTTTATTTTTTGGCTTCTTGAAAAAGTTATGACATTTCACGTAGAAGTATTTATAACTACTAAATATTTTTTCACGCTACTCTTGTTGTTAAATATTTGTTACCTTTCATTCTAAGCTAAACATAATCATCTTTTCGAAGTATGCCATGTTAGTTGTAGATTCCTCATTGAGATTGAAAATTATTATGGTTTTGTTGCTTCTAGATAATGTTTGTATTGGGATATAGCTGAAGGACTTCATATTGTTCCAACAAAAAAAAATGATAATTCTAGTCAGTCGCATTGACTCAATCTCTGGGGTGATCGGTCAGGTCCCACGGAAGTTTCCCATTGGCCACCAGGGTAAATCGGGAAGCGCACGCAGCGGCCAACCCAGATGCCCAGCATCCTTTGATTGTGATCCCCATTTGGAGGAAAATTCTTACAAATACGCCATAGTTGGGGATCGAACCGCGGGTGCCTAGGTGACAACCTGGATGTCCTACCGCGGTACCATGGCCCCGGGGATGACTTCATATTGTTCCAAAGACATTATAAAGGCTGCTATTGATTGTTGTATTACTAGAATATGGACTTATTAAGAATTTTGCACATGCTAATGAAGATTCAAGTTTCCTATAAACAATTTTTAATTGAGGGTAAGCCGATAGCTTAATGGACATTGGACTTTCTCTTCTATATTTTATGTAAAACGTGTATCATAGTCAAGAATCAACAACATAGTTTTTCCTTACTTTAAGTTCATGCAAACTTGATAACCTAATAGATTTTCAAGTGATCGTAGATGTATGCTTTCATATGAATGGAGGGAAAAAGTAACATCATCAACAACGTGGAAGAAAGATGAATAAGAAATAATCTAATGTCTAAGAACATTTGTCTCTCAATTCATCCTTGCTCTCCAAAATATTAAAATGCATAACTTCTATAGAATCTTTTATACTCCCTCAGGGTGTAGTACAGACGGTGGACATATAGTATTGCTGGCATAATGGTCAGGAGTCGATTCCAAAAGGTGATGACTTGAGGTCGATCCCGCCATGCATATAATGCTTGTGTACCTGTATGAACCTCCTTCCATATCCGTGGGGTCGGCTCTAGGGAGACTATTGAGGTAGCGGATCTACATTTTTTATGCTATCTTTGTAGCTCTTAATTTTTCTTTATGGGTTTTAATTTTCATCTTGATTTTGTGATTTAAAATTTTTCTTCATTTTAACTTATTTATCTAATGATCTCTTTGATTCTCAAGCATTAGCCTTACTCTCCTTTATGTTCAACTAGGCCAATATTCAATCAATACAACAACATAAAGATAAAGAAAGATATAAGATAAATAAAAATGTAAAGGTTGTGGCAATTAACCGCAGCAAGTTTTACCTTCTTCTCTTCAAAGTAGTCGTGGCAATCAAACGCTAGTTCCACTTTCTTTTCCCACTCCAAATATGTTTCGGTATCACTTTTATATGAAAATAAAGGAATCCTCAATTTGGTATATTTCTTAAGTTTCTATCAACATAATCGTTCATCCTCCTTTGACCACCAATTCTAGCATGATAAGATCTGCCACTTGAAACTCTATCGTCAATGTCCTCAGAAATACCATCTTCATCATTATTGTCATCATGGTTATGTTGTCTAACCCTTTGTAGAAACTCCACCAACTCGATTCCTTTGCAATCTGCATCTTGTCTCTCGAATCTATCTAAGGTCTGACTAAATCTAATTTTCATGTGCTTCAAGTATTATCTCAAAGCACAATTTCAAGTGATTCTCGAGGTCTTGCTTCTCAACACATCACCATTAAAGTAATTTGTTGTCACTCAATCACTCAATTTATTAAGGTTGGCTCTTTAAAAAACTTAGAATTGAGGCAATTCTCTATAAACATTCGTTGATTAATTGAAAATTTCCAAGGGCAAAGAATAATGATTATGATAAAAGATAGGAATTGAAAGATGAATGAAACATAGCAGAATTGATAAATTTGAATTAAGTGCTAAAAAGAAATTTAACAAAATTGAATCTAGGTAATTAAGAGAATGCGGAATTGAAAAATAAAGATACTTGAAATAAGTGTTGCAAAAAAATATATCAGAATTTAATCTAGATAGGTGTCAAAATTAAATCTAGGTAAATGTCAGAATTGAATCTAGATTGAACTTATAAGGAAATGCAGAATTGAAAGTTACAGATATTTGAAATAAGTATTAAAAGAAAATTTATCATAATTTAATCTAAGCAAAATATAAAGGCAATGTGGAATTGATAGATAAAGAGTAGTAGAAGGAAATGCAGGTATAGAAATAACAAAAATAAATCTATTTCTACTCCCTCTTTTTTGGTTTTCTTTTACTTTTCCCCATTTTTTTGTATTTTATTCTAAATTTTGGCCTCCGCTTCTTTTTTTTCCTTGTTTCTTTTTTATTTTTGTCAAAAATCATAATTTTTTTCGCTCTCACTTTTTTTTTTATATCAACAAGCCAAATAAGACTTGCCAAGATTGCAATGGTAACAATAAATATCAAAAGATGGACAAAATAGATAAAAATTATAGCAAATGTTCAAGCACAAAATGAAAAGATAACCAAATTGATTTAAAAAGAACCAAGGCTCTGATTGCAACTGATGTGAATCCAAGGAGAAGAAAGTCTCATAAAACTTACAATAAATTGAAGAAAGAAAGAAGGAAAATTTAAATTGATAAGATGGATGAAAAGAACTTCACCCCAATGCTTAAGAAAACACGAACCTTTGTATAGGAGATGGAAGACGCCACAATCTTAGAATTGAGGTTGAAAAGTCATTACACGCCACAAGGGGATGTTTTGGTAAGTTCTAGTTCCATGAAGAACCAACAAGTGAGAGCATCACCATGCTTTAAATTAAAATAAGCCAAGAGTTACATGTGTGGTTGTCATCTTGGTTATTTATAGCTATAGGGTAACTTAAAAATTCAAAAAGGCCAAAAGAAAATCCATTTAATAATGGTCTATGTAGACTGCATAGCTGGTTTTGAATTAAGGCACCATTACAATCCAAATAAAGGTAGAAATTGAGCCTATAAATTAAAATTATTCCTACTATATAAAAATGAGATTTAAGTGGTTAATTAAGCTCATTTAAGGCTTGAATTAGGTTGACTAAGCTGCATGACTTCCTTTTTGTCAAATCTATTTCAATTGTAGTTTTGGCCTTCGCATCTTCAATTAGCCCATCAAGTGTTTTCTTCATCTTTTTAGCTTTGGTCCTTTAATTGGACTTTCATTGATGTGTAATTGATCATGAAAAAGATTTAGAGTGGGCTGCTCCTTTTCTTTCATGACCTGAGGATTTACAATTGGTAAAAATCCTAAGTGAAGCATTCCTTTAATTTTAACTGCTACTTATGCATCATGTTAACTTGCAGTTCATCCAAATTGGCAAATCTAAATCATACATAACATTCTGATTTCATATGTACTTCATTGATTTTTTCAAGGGCTTGAAAACAGTTGTGATGTTCTAAGTGCCAAGTGTGATGACAATTTCTTCTCTCATCAATGTTGTAACCACTACAAAACAAATCATTTACTGATTTATAATTCTGTATGAATAGTTGAAATCATGGATTAAAATCTCATGTAGTACTGGGTGAAATGAGTGAAAACTTTTGTTCCGACTGGCACTGACACATTCGACACAAGCTTGTGGCCACCGCATTGGCGTCGCGCGAGCCAGACCATGGTGTTGGCGGCACAGGGCATCAAGCGAGGGTGGGGGTAGTTGCGATCTGTCTATGCGACGCGAGGGAGGTCACGATGCGCAACTGCGCGATGTGAGGGAGGTCGTGATCCGCGTTGCGGTGGAGGTCATGATGCACTTGCGCTACGCGGGGGAGGCCGTGATTTATGTCGCGCGAGCTCAACCGCGGCGGGTGTGTAGGGGGGGGGGGGGGGGGGGAGGCGAGGGATGCCCTGAATAATTTAATAAGTTTCCACCAACTCTTAATTAGCTTAATTAAACCTTAACTATGGATATTTAATTTATTTTAATTCTGAAAATATATAATAAAATTTTATTTATTTACTTATCCTTATTTTTCCTTTTTTTATTTTTTATTGCTAAATATTTTATTTTTAATTATTAGATTTTATATTTTAAAAAATATCGAAATAATATCGGCACAATATGATACGGTACCGAAATCGTATTGTTCTAGTCATATATTAAAATTCCGATACGGTTCAAAATTTTAAATCAAGATTGAAATCTCTATTTTTTTTTTTCTGCAGGGAACACCTGAAATGGATATCTATGACACAGTCAATTCTCAATTAAGTTCACCTAACCAACCATATTTTTTTTAAGGGAGGCTCTTGCACAAGCATAGTCTTCTAGAATTGGAGCAACAGCTAGAGCTTTGAGAGAATCTCTACATCCCATACTGAGGCAAAAATATGTACATCTTGAATTTCCTAATAGTTGTTTCTCAAATTGAGTGTAGATTTCTTGCACCTTACAAATCTTTGCATGAAGTTTGGGAAGAAAATTTGAATACAGTAGTTAGTCTTCAAAGGTTCTTGAGTTTTTTTAAGGGAGGCTCTTGCACAAGCACAGTCTTCCAGAATTGGAGCAACAGCTAGAGCTTTGTGAGAGTCTCTACATCCCATACTAAGGCAAAAATATATACATCTTGAATTTCCTAATAGCTGTTCTCAAATTGAGTGTAGATTTCTTGCACCTTACAAATCTTTGCATGAAGTTTGGGAAGAAAATTTGAATACAGTAGTTAGTCTTCAGAGGTTCTTGAGATTACCAACAAGTTTTCGGTTGTTGCAACATCTTGAAGTATTGCTACTAACTATGGGAAACTAGATTGCATCTCATCCATGATGATAGGCCTTTCGTCCTAGAGTCAATCATTGGTTTTTTGGAAAGCCTTCTTTTCTGTGTTTAACAATATATTGAGTGTTCATGAAGCAACACTGATGGCAAGAGAGAATTATTGCTTCTTGAAACAAGTAGCATTTCATCTTTTACTCCTTGCATTTTTCATAATGATTCCATTAGGAAAAGAGTTGTGCTTGGACTATAGATACTTATTAGGGTAGGATAGTTATTTCAAATGGCATCTTGAAAGTTTGCATTATCTGGCACTCTGTATTTAATTTCCTACTTTTACTTATCATCAAGCCATCTTTGTCCCAACTAATTGGAATAAGCTACTTTAATCTTATCTCTCCATTTTAATCCTTCTTAATATTCGCTTTCCTCATATAGAATTCATTTTACTATTTCAAAAATACGACATGATTGAGAGTTATGTTGACGATTACCTTGCCCAAGTTGATGTCTAATGTACAACTGGCTCAGATGAAGCCAAATGGAAGTCTTGATAAAAGTGGTGAAGCTCGGCATCTCAAGAAATCATTGGAGGAAATGGAAGACCAAAGGATGAATACGCAACTTATAAATGATTGTGGACTACTTGGAATGAGGCATTTCCTAAAAATTCAACAGATAATCTTTGGTCCTAGTCAAAGGTCAAATATCTATCAGACAGTCTTCTTCTGGCCCTTGATTCATCCTCAAACATGCAATGTTGGTATGATTTACAATTGTTAATTTCTCTCGGTAGATTCTTTAATGTACTTTATTATTTAGCAATAACATGTGTTATTGATTGTGGATCTCCTTCCTGTTATGAATATATAGCTTAGGTGTGTTGCTTCAAAGAGTATTCATTGCTGGCAAAAGCAAAAGGGAGTGTAACTGCATTTTCCTCCCAATTTTAGATGTCTAGATATCCTTTCCTATTGAAGTGAATTATCTTAATAAACCATTTAATAATAGCGTAAGACACAATTGTCATAGGATGAGAAGAAAACACAAGGAAGACTCATAAAACACTTCATTTATCTCTTTCTCAATATGAACAATTTAGAATATAACAGTAGTTATAATTTTAAATCCTCCAAAAAAGTTCTTTCGAATCCTTAGTGCCACTCAAAAAGAAAATCCATAAAAACAACGAATTCTCAGATTTTATGGATATATACATCAATAAAATACCTAAACTTCAACTTTGAAATGCTTAGTGAACTAGTAATCTAATGTAAAAATTTCACATTTTAACAGAATGTCAACATTCATAGAAAATTAAATAAGAACATAGCATTATTCAAGAATCACATTCTAAGATAACTTAAGTGTAACTCATCATATCTTAGATGCATTTGCAAATAACATGAAACACATAAGGATGCTTAGTGAAGAAGTGACTAGTGGGCACACCAAGAACATGATATACAATGCATGTGCATGTGCATGTGCATGTTTTGTCTCTACCCATGTGAAACTATATATATAATCAAATGTCACAAATCCATAAATATAATTCATGTATCTAACTACACGCTGTTATCCCTACTTGTGTGCCCCTTGCTAATTAGGCATCCCTTTTGACTCCTACTCTAGTAGTTGTAAGAAGTATTTGGAATCTCATTTTGAATTGCAGTCCCGATTCCTTACTAGAATGAGATGATGTTGATGTCATGCAAAATGTACCAACACGCCATGTTGGAGACACCGAGAAGAGGAAAAGAAGAATTGGGAAGATTGAAGAGTCAGCTTCTTTGGAAGAGTTTAATTTTTTGTTTTGTATTTTATATTGATATAAATAAATTATTTTACTAATATTGATCCAAAATTATGAAGTTATTTTATCAACTTTGCTTTTAACAATGTAACAATTTACTAAAGCATGTTTTAACGATGTATGAAATCTTTTTCAAAATTGACATCTATTCATGGTTTAAGCTCAAAAAGAAGCTTCTAATTGTGATAAATGCTTCCGTTACTATAATTTGAAGTTTTTGCAATATCCTTAATGATCTATTTATTATGTTTTGTTTTTTCAATTCCACATGAAATTTTTATGCACTAGTAAATTAAAAAAGTGGAATATGTTTTACACTATGTTGTCTTTTAATTGGATTTTATTAGAAAAAAAATTGATTTAAAATCTTTATTTTAAACTATTTTGCCAGCAACATAATTTGACTTCAATGTGTGAATTTATATGTGAAATTGTATAAGATTGTATGAGAAATAGGTGAATCAGTCGAAGTATAATCTATCAATTATTTCAAATAATTTTTATTTTCATTTTTTGTCAATTTGTAATTTTTTGCGTCAAATGCATTCTATAATAACTTTATCAATTGCTCTCATAACTTGCACTTGTTAAAATTAATTGATTATCAGGAATTAAGTTGTGATAATGAGTAAGAAAGTTGTAGATATTCCATCATCGATTTTGTTGGTTCGTTTTAGAGTTAGGTTAAAGATATCTTGTTACTTAGCAATTTTTGAAGATCTTTCTTTAAACATCACTGTGACCATTACCCATCCTCAACTTGAATTCTACTTGTATGCTCATTTTATTCCAAAAATCATGCAAGGATAATAACTTTATTAAATGCTGTAATAAACTTGCACTTGTTAAAGTTAATTGATTATGAATAATTAAGTTATGATAATAGGTAAGCAAGTTGTAGATATTCCATCATCGATTTTGTTGGTTCATTTTGGAGTGAGGTTAAAGATATCTTATCACTTAGCAATTTTTGAAGATCTTTCTTTAAACATTACTAAGAGAAAGTTTATGATGCTTGAAATGTGAAGCCACCATTACCCGTCCTCAACTAGAATTCTACTTGCATGCTCATTCTATTTCAAAAATCATGCAAGGATATATGTTATTTGTCGATCCATATTATACTTATTTTATCATTTTCTTTTATAATATACATTTAAGAAGTGATCTAGAGCAGTAATAGGTAATTGTGTTGAGCATCATCACTTTAACATTGATCTTGAGAGGTTGGAGTTGCATGTTTTATTTGATAAATATAAGATACGAGAAATTTTGGGATTAGTTATAAATAATTTAATCCTAATTAGTTAATAAGAATTAAGGAAGTTAACTATTACCTCTAATAATGGTCATTAAGGGCTTGATTAGTATTGGATTGGATTTTAATTTGGATTTAATGTTGAAGCTCAATTAACCCAGCTCAATAAGCTAATTAACCCAGCTCAATTTATCAAATGGGTTATTGGATTCGAGTTCAAGTCGGGTTAAACCCGAAACCCATTAAGAAGCTTTAAAATCGCGAGCATTGTTCTTCTCCTGAGCTCGCGATTGCCTTCTTCTTCTCCCTTCTTCTTCTCCTTCCCCGATCGCTCGAGCGCGCTTCTCCAAAGCCGGTGTCAACGTTGAGGTGAATCGCCGGCGATCAGAGCTCCGGTTGACGAGCCCAAGATTCTCGTCGAGGTGGCTAGGATTTGATCGGGTGGCGACGACAATTAGCACGAAGCAACAGGGAAGTTTGGATCAGAGGGGAAGATCGATGGTAAGCTCGAATTCCTAGTGTGCGTGGTTTTCTTGTGGGAATTCCTTTGGATTTTGAGATTTGCTGTGCTCCACAGCTTGATCGGCAGATCGGTGGGATTTCTTGGGTTTTAACAGCAAAGGATTTTAACCAGAGCTTGTTTCTAGGGCAAGGGATCAAATCAGATTTGAGGTAAGCTTATGAATTTGGTTAGGTTGAATTTCCTTGATTTGTTTCTGAATGGTGATCGGGATTTCTTGGATTTTGGTGAGGTTCTGTTAGATTAGGTTGATGTTCTATTGGATTTCTGTTGAATTGATCGGAGTTGTTTGCTGTTGAGTTTTGTTGGTATGAGAATTGAGATCGGGTTTGTTGTGATTGCTTGGGTGTTGATCAGGAATTTCTTGGCTGTGGGTTCGGTGAGATTGGATTTGTTCTGTGTTGTTGAGTTCGATGAAAGTGGGATTTATTGCTTGTTGTTGGGTTGGATCTGTTCTAGGGTTGAGTTCTTGTGTGTTATTTTTGCTGATTTCGTGTGGGATTTGGGATTTGTTGGTATTGTTGGAATGAGATTAAGTATTGTGGGTTTGCTTTTAGGATAACTTAGATCCAGCTAAAATTCAAGTAGATTAGATTAGGTTAATTTAATGGTTGAGTTGTGCTAATTAGGTTTTGGCTAGGCTGGTTTTAGTTTTAGTTGTGGTTAAGTAGGGCATGAGTTATAATTGGATTTGGGTGTGATTAAGAGTGAAATGAGTTAATTGGTTTTAATTGAATTGTGGTTAGGTTAGTTTTAGAGTCGGCTGAAATTAGGGGATTTATTTTGTTATAAAATTAAATATAATATTATATTTAGTGGGTGTTATTTATTTTAAATTATATGACCTTAATTCGTGGATCCTGCTATATACAAGATTTATATTTCTGGGGGTTCTTATTCGACGTGCGTCATATTAGGTGGGTATTCCTATACTTAGTCAATACAGGTTTTGTTCGTAGTGCATAACTTATTATCTACTGTTAATTATCTTGTTGTTATCCTTATTACACTCGTTGCTTGATACATAACTGTTAACCTTGGATATGATCTAATTGTCATCAATATAATCTCCTTATTTGTTGTTGATCTATAATGACTTGTCTGATTGATGTTGAGTATGTCTTGGTGGATGTAGTCATTATTTATTGAGCTGTGCATCATAACATCTGCATGTTAGTAGTAAGTGTTGTTGATTGTTGTTGGCTCTCACTAGACCATTGTTGATAGTGGTATAGGAGTGAAAGCATTATAACACTGTGTGAGTGCGATCAGGACTAGCTAGATAGCTCTCCTGGGATGTCCTGCCCCTCCCCCTCACGTGTAGTTGGTCTGTTGCTGGAGTGGGTGCTTCCTGTCGTGTGCCCTAGTTCATTGCGTGAGTGTTTGGGGATGTTGAGTGCATACAGTGACCAGGTAGCTAGATAGCTCCCCTGAGATATTTTTTTTGCTCCCCACTCACGTGTAGTGGTCTGTTGTTGGAATGTGTGCAGGTGTTATGTCGTGCGCCCCACTTCATTGTGTGGGTGTCTGGGGGTGTTGAGTGTAGATAGTGACCATGCATGTTGCTTGTGATGTGTGTTGTATATGTGCATGCATTTGCTGATATTTTATTTTACTGCATTTGTTGGTAGTTTATTTAATGCATCTTTGTATGTGGTGTTGCACTTGTTTGATATATGATTGTTGTATTGTGTGACATTACATGCATTTGTTGAATTTGCATGATTCCTATTACCTATTTTGTAGTATTATTGACCTTGTTTACTAAGTATCATTTTGGGAGACTATATATCGATATCCATGTTTAATTATCAATTGTGCACTTCTATCTAGTATCCATCGAGTATTTTATACTCACCATCCAGACCCTGAGGTTTCCTTTCTTTCTCCCCAAGTAATTGATAGAGATGTTATCTTGAAGCTTGGAGTTCTGCCAAACTGCCCTCATCTCACAGTAGGAGAAATTATTCTGTTGTTTTACTTCGTATGGTTTTCGGATTGTATTTGGATATGTGGATTTTGGATTGTATTTGGATCTGTGATCATTATTCGTGGACTTGTAGAGTTTTTGTGCGTATCTGTGATTTGGACTTACGTTAGTATTTGTGTGGACTTGGATCCTGTTACAATGCTGCTGCGGAATTTCTATTATAGTTGCTTATGGGTTTGTCGTTTGTTTTGTTATGATGCATATCGATATGCTTTAGGATTTTCGTTGTTACATAGTTGATATGTTGTTGGTGGTCATATCTTGTTGGTATGTGTATGTGGATTGACTTATTGTTATGGTTGCTATATTAGATGCATGTGTTGGATATGTGGTTTGTGGCCGTGTGGGCCTTTATTCATATAGTTTAGTAGTTTAAATACATATGTTATATTTTTGAGCAGCCGTGTGGCCCTATGTTAAAATATATTCAGGAAAGTTGAATTATTACAGAGGAGGTATTGTCAAAATTTTTTGGACAGCCATCTTTTGGGACGTGATAATTTTATTGGTATCAGAGCTCTAGGTTGCGAGGTCCATTCAGGAGGATGGTACCAATTTTATTAGTATCAGAGCATATTAAGTTGAGTCCTAGGTTGCGAGGTTCATATTGTTCCTTTTAGATTTTTTGTCGTATTTTTTTTTTGTTTTCTCGATCCAGATTGTGAGATGGGACAGACAGCGACATGATCTCTCCAAGCAGTTGTAAGTAAGAATATCTTATACATTTTATTAATCTCCTAGAAATTTATAGTAGTTTTGTTAGCATGTGATATTTGATTTTATTATGACCCTTGTGCAAAATCGAGTACATGGTCGGCCACCGAGACGACCTGGTAGGTTAGTAGAGCCGGGAATTCCCAAGGATGATAAGGATAGTTGGGAGTAGATTCGTAATCCTATAATTGTGGGACAGGGTTCTTGAGCTCAGGAGATACTTTTGATGGACCCGGTACTGATTACGGTTAGTAAGATTGTGGATAAGAGCCGGATACCGCTGCTGGCAAATTCTGTTAAGGATCGATTTATCTTATTCCATGGGGGATCTGACCCATGGCTTGCACATTCCCAGTTGGAGAATTTGACGGATACTTATGCGTATAACGTGTATCGATGCAGAGAAAGTTGAGTTAGCTATATATCATCTTTGTGATCAAGTTGTCACATGGTGGAAGACATAGAGGACGATATTCGAAGAGCAGGATATATCATGACTATCATTTTGAGAGAGTTCCTATGGTTAGATCGTGTAGTCTAACAGTATCTTTACCTTTAGGTGAAGTGTTGACTACCAATCAGGAGATCAAGGGATGTCCGTTGGATTTTGATGGTCATACCCTTACGGTGGATCTTCAAGTGTTGGATATGGTGGAATTTGATATTATTCTGGATATGGATTGGTTAGCTACTTATCATGCTACAGTGGATTATCGAGCTATAGTGGTTATCTTCCGACCTCCGGATCAATCCGCTTGGGAATCGTTGGTATTCGGAATGATGGAGTATCTCTCATCTCTGCTATACAAGCTCAGAAAATGTTAGACGGTGGATGTCGAGGTTATTACTATTTCTAAAACAAGAAGTTGAAGGGAGAGTTTTTCGTCCATCCGATGTTCGTATCGTCCGTGATTATCAGGATGTGTTTCTGGATGAACTTCCTGGTTTGCAACCTCCTAGGCAAGTACAGTTTACTATTGAGGTAATTCCAGGCACGACACTTGTGTTTAAGGCCCCATATCGTATGACACCGAAGGAGTTGGAGAAACTTAAGATCCAACTGTATAAGTTATTGGATCAGGGATTCATTCGTCCTAGTGTATCATCATGGGGAGCCCCAGTCCTATTTGTGAGGAAGGACGGATCTATGATGTTGTGCGTTGATTACCGTCAATTGAATGCAGTTATAATTAAGAACAAATATCCTTTGTCGCATATTGATGATTTATTTAATCAGTTGAAGTAGTCATGCGTGTACTCTAAGATTAACTTAAGATCTGGTTATCATCAACTTAGAGTATGAGACGAGGATGCGCAAAAGACAGTGTTTCGTACTCGATACGGACACTGAGTTTTTGGTGATGCCATTCGGACTCACCAATGCTCCAGCCGTATTTATGGATCTGATGAACTAGGTTTTCTTGGAGTATTTGGATCGATTCATTATAGTCTTTATTGATGATATTTTGATATATTCTTGATCTAAGGAGGATAAGCAGCATCTTCGCATTGTATTAGAAACGTTACGACATGAGCAACTATATGTGAAATTCAGCAAATGTGTTTTCTGATTATCTTCTATGGGATTTCTTGGACATATTGTATTTAGTAGAGGTATTTATGTTGATCCTCAGAAGATTGAGGTAGTTACTAGTTGGGAGCAGCCTAAGACAATTCAGGAGGTCCGTAGTTTTCTTGGTTTGACTGGATATTACCAGAGATTTATTGAGGGTTTCTCTTGTATTGCTACAACGCTGACTCGTCTGACCAAAAAAGAGGTCAAGTTCATTTGGTCAGAGGCTTGTGATGTTAGGATCGGTGCGTTCGCTAGAGGGGGTGAATAGCGTTTTTCAACTTTCTCTGCAAATTTGTTAGCGGAAGCAAAAATATAAAGATAAATTGCAAATATCC
>NW_027430958.1:0-4106 GCF_044706935.1 Curcuma longa | reverse complement strand
AGTCATGAAATTCCTATTGTACCATCCCCTCAAAGTGAGTGATACGCTCGTACAGGCCACTGTCATGGAGCGCATCAGCCACAGGAGGAGGAGCAGCAGCAGGGGCAGCAGGTGCATCGGCAGCCTCATCGTCCTCAGACTCGGAAGAATCAGCCTCGTGTGTAGCTCCACGTGCAACATCGCGAGTCCAAGCCATAACACCATAATCTTCGCCAGCTTTAAATGTCTCAGGCCTAGCTGATCATAGTCCTTTGATAAGTGGCGAATGATCCCTACAGAAATATCAATGCCCTTAGATGCAAGAAAATGCGTAATGATATGACCAAAGAGCATGTAGATCTTGCCATGAGTGGGATTTGAGAAGTAGACAATGGAAGTGAAAACATGAAGGGTAATATCGATGCCATAATGTTGCTCTAAGGCATACATCATGATCAAATGAGAAATCTGAATCATAGCCCGGCCCCGGGTGACAATTGGCAGTATGCAGTCCAATATGATCCTATATCATATATAATGAGTGGCAAGCATACTAGTAGCATGAAAGGTTTTATGAAAAGGGTTTCTTGGAGTGTCAAAGTAGTGTTGGTGGATTTGGTCAATGGTGACATGGGCGAATAACCCAGTAATGGGTCCAACAACCTCAGGAAAGCAAGTGAAAGGGTTTGCCGAGGGCCGACATCGTAGAAAAGAATGGAGAATTGCCGGATTGAAATCAATAGACGTATTTCTCATGGTGGTTATATGCATACTCTCATCCCTACCTATGAGACGGAGATTGACAAAAAATTCCTTGCAAAGATCAAGGTTTACATCTTGTGTACAGGTAACCAAAGGCTCAAGATGGTAAAAAGTGATTATGCCATACAATTAAGGAGTTTTAGACTGAAAGTAGGATCTATTTAAGTACCGATAGTCCATTAAAAGGAATTCAGTGTTCTCAAAACGTTGTTGAGCAGCCAAATTATGAAATTGGGGTTCGTGTAAGCGATAGGCTGCAAGTTCGGGGTGTTCAGACGAATTGTCACCCCGCCGAGGAATGACTTTCCTAGGTGGATGAGTGAGGGAAGGGTAGTAAGGTGTGGAAAAGGGCCCCAGGTTGTAAAAAATGGTCGGAGGACACGAAAATAGGGAAGAGGCGACGGGATCGACGGTTCCCTAGGGTTACCAGTCGACCCACGCGTGGAGTTCTTTTTATATAAAAACCGCCACCAGTCGACTGATGGTGGACCAGTCGACTGTCGGCAGTCGACTGAGGCCCTCAGCAGTCGACTGACCCATTGAATCAGAAACTCACAGATTTATTGGTCGAGTAAATTTTGTAGGGTCTAAAGAATGTCCACATCTCCACAATGGCATGATATTGTCCACTTTGGGCCTAAGCTCTCATGGTTTTGTTCTTGGGATCTCCCCAAAAGGCCTCATGCCAATGGAGATACTTTCCATCCTTTTAAACCCATGATCTTTCCCATGTGTTTTAGATGTGGGACTATGTTTGCACTCTTGCAACCCAACAATCCCCCCCTCAAACAAAGGACCACTGGAAGCTACCCTACCATTTCTCATGGTCCGGCTGCCATGTCCTCATGGTCCGGCTGCCATGTCCCTCATGGTCCGGCTGCCATGTCCTTCATGGTCCAAGCCTCCACTACTTCCTTTGTTTTTTCCGAGGGTCCCCACATGGTTAGATCTGGATCATGGCTCATCCGGCGGTTAGTCCGGTGAAGAGCGGTCTCGCTCTGATACCAATTGTAGGGTCTAAAGAATGTCCACATCTCCATAATGGCATGATATTGTCCACTTTGGGCCTAAGCCCTCATGGTTTTGTTCTTGGGATCTCCCCAAAAGGCCTCATGACAATGGAGATACTTTCCATCCTTTTAAACTCATGATCTTTTCCATGTGTTTTATATGTGGGACTATGTTTGCACCCTTGCAACCCAATAAATTTCAGCCGTAGTCGACTAGAACCAGTCGACTGATATCTGTACCAATCGACTGGTGCCCTGGAATAACTCTATGCAGCTTTCTGATACGAACTTCAGAAGTGCCGTAAAAATTTCATAAAATTCAGAAAAATATGAAATTTTGCAAGCACGTTTATTTTCACATATATTATCAAGGAAAATATAATTATGTGAAAAATAATTATATTTCACAAGTTTGTCCTAAACTCTAAAGTTTGGTACAAACTTGCACTTTTGTATTAACTACAAGTCATGTTATGAATTCATTGATGTTGTCAATGCATATCACTGTGAGTATTTCATTAAAATAGTTTTAAATCATTTAAAAATGTCCAACTATGATCGATGGACAAGATGTCCATTAATTAAACATTTACTTTTCCCATAGTTGGTCTATGATAAATAAATGGACACTTATCATACCTCATCAAGATGCTAAAAAACATAAGGTATGAGTATCATCCTAGCATCTCACCAATAATTCAAATGTATTAATACACAAACATGGTCTCCCTATGGTCTTGTGAGATGTTAAATTTGTGTTATAGGATCATGCAACACTAAAAATATTTATTCTACAAAGCTATGCCTAATCCTCTCCTAAGGGTGGTAAATTCCGCTTAAGGTAGAGGTTTACATTTTTAGTTGTTCAAAAAATTTACGATAAATCAGAGTAAAATGTGCAACGGAAATAAAAAAATATAACACTTTTATTTACTTGGTTCATAGTCATAGACTGCTACTCTAAGGCCCACGATCCTTGCCTGTTTCCGACGAGCAATCCACTATTAAACTTCCCTCTTACGAAAAGGAATTTTTGCTTTTATAAAATAAGTTAGGAATGGTAAACTTTTACTGTCCTAATAGTTTGAGTACAAAAGAAAAATGAAAAGATTACTTACTAGTAAATTAGAAATATAACGCAGAAGTCGGTGCAACTCCTTGGCGTTACGACGGCGTATCAGATGTGTTGTTTGCACGCAAGAAGTCATCGTAGTAGCATATGAATTGTGTTCTAGAGTTTCCCCTCACAGCTATATATAAAGGTCGATCTGGGCACTTGGAAGTCCTTCTGGGCGGCTCTACGTCATCCTGTCGATCCACTTTTGACGCTGACTTGGCATCTTCGGGCATCTGTATCCCTTCTGAGTGCTTGGATGCTGACATGGAGGTTGTCGAATCAACTTTAACTCTGCAATGTTTTATCTCTATCAGGGCGCTTGGAGGTTGAAGTGTCTCAACCACTCGAAACTCACCACCTCATCCACCTTACTGGCCCGCTCGACTGACGTTTGGGCTTTGGATCCCTTCCGAGCGCCTGGATTGTCCAATCACTTGGATCCAAATAAGGGCGCCTAGAATCCAAAGTTTCGATCTCTCCTTTCCTGCATCATAAGGTTAGTCCAGAATAAAATATAAGTAGAACTTGATATTTTTGATAAACTGTCTGATCTTGACTTTTAGATTTTCAATGAAATCCTATATTAGATTGACATCTATTGTTCTCCTTCCCCAGAATGCTTCCTCACCGACTCCACTTGGGAGAATTTATCTTTTGCCAACTCGGTCCTCCAGATTTGTTGGACTTTTGCTCAGCGTCTGATCCTCGGCCCCCAGGACTTCTACCGTTAAACGTCGGGTCCTCCAAATGCACCCAATCCTTTCCTGCCTGCTACTCTAATCTGTCATGTCTTCCTGCCTAATCCTCCTAACTAGGACTTCCTTACCCATTCTCCCTGACCAAGACTTCTTTGCCCAATCCTCCTAACTGTTAGTGCAATCTTGCCCCAAGTGAATTGAATTTTAATGTTTGACTAAAATGAGTTTAAGTTAGGTAATGTTGGTGATCTAACGTGTGCAAATTGAGTTCACAGGAAAGTCCAAGTTGGAAGACTTGGCAAATGGTGAAGTCCCGGAGGCGCGGCCTCTTGGCAAAGGTGAAGTCCCGAAGGCGCGGCCTCTTGGCAAATGGTGAAGTCCCGGAAGCACGGCCTCTTGGCAAAAGTGAAGTCCCGGAGGCGCGGCCTCTTGGCAAATGTGAAGTCCTGGAGGTGCGGCCTCTTGGAAAAGGAAGATTTAGCACGATGAAGCTGAGGGAAACGTCTCAAGCTAGTGCAAGGAAGGGCACGAGGCTTATGG
>NW_027430957.1:0-11189 GCF_044706935.1 Curcuma longa | reverse complement strand
AGGTGTTCCTAATCATGGAAATATTTGGATGATATAGCCAACCTTGGACTAATTTTCTTGGAATTAAGCATATTGGATTTTGGATGTTTCATTTTTGTGATTGAACATACTGTTGGAACTGGAATTTGAAGTGTTTCAAGATGATATGAGTTGAGATTGGTTAAGATCAGTGTGGAATGTCATTTGAATTTTGCTTGATCAGTAAAAAAAAAGAAATAATGAGGAAACAATGTGCCAATTAGAGTGTTTGTATAAGTTGAAACAAGGGTGGAGATACAATTTATATTTGTTTTTAATTCTAAAATTCATTGGATGATGTTCTAGAACCCTAAAATAGAGAGATATGCTCAGATACAAGAAGAGAAAAAAAAAATCAAGAGCAACTTTAGCAAGAAAGAAAAAAAATTTGAAAAGGGAGGTTGAAATTGAAGGAAAAATTCAGTCCATTGATTGCCAAGTTGAGAGGATGTTTACAAGCTATTGTAGAGATTATATTATGGAAGTTTAACACTGAAGTTGAAGGAATTGCAGAATTCAGATCTTTGAGTTAGAATTTTGAAAAATTTGTGAAGTTCAGAATTGGGAAAAAAAATAGTTTGAAAAAAAATAGTTTGAAGTTTTGCTTGGATTGATTTAACAATCATTTGAACTCAATTGAAGAAGTGGGATTGAAGTGCAATCACTGTGGGCACGAATCAGATTTGAATCAAATCAGATCAGAGAAGAAAAAAACAGAATGAGATTCAGGAAAAAAAAAGAAGAAAAAAATGGAATGTTTCAAGATGTACCAAGTTATGTATCAAAAGCTCCGATAAGTGATAAATTCTTGTGAAATTGGAATCAATTCAAGCACTTATTGGATATCAAGTTGAGAATCTAATCCATTTTGTTGCTAGCAGAAAAAAAGAGAAGAACAGAATGCCAAAAAAAAAAATCAGAGAAAAATAGTAAAAATAGAAAAAATAAAAAATAGAATTCTGTTTTGTTTTATCTGTACAGCTGACTTTTTGAATTTTTGAGCTACTGATTTGCATTTGAATTGCAGGGAAAATTACATGGTTATTAGCATTAGCAATCAAGCTTCATGATGGAAAAAGAATGGATGAAAAATAGTGAGAAAATAGAGAGAAAAAGGAAAGTATCATTTTGATTTTGAATGGTTTTTGGGTTTTAATGTGCCATTGATACATTGAAATTGTGGTTTAATGTGAAGTGAATTTTGATTGCTGATGATTGGTTACAATTTCTTAGCTTTTTTAAAACTTAAATGTGAAGGAATTGGGCTTGATTCCAAAGGAAAACAAAAGATAGCACATTTGATGAATTTTGAGGCAAAATGGAGAAGGAAAATGAATTTTGTATTAAGAAAAGGAATTGCAAGAGTTTAGATCAGATTGGTTTCATGGAATTGAAAAAAAATAGAAACAAATATGTTACAAAAGAAAGAAAATAGAAAAGAGGGCAAGAGATCATTGATTAGCATTTAATTGTATTCATGTCTACCACTACACTTGAATTTTCTTTAAGAATTTTCCTTGGAATTTTCTTTCTTAAAAATTGTTTATTTCATTGATATTAGTTCATAATTTCCTATTGCCTTCAATAATCCTTAATGGGTGTGGATTCCAAATCAAGAATGTTAGTGGAGAGTAGAAAGCAAGCAAACCTATGGAAGTACATGAAACTTAAGTTGCTTAAGTGAACCCTACATTATTTTGATCATGAATTAGAATTAGGGTGAGAGCTACTGATTTATCTACTGAAAGCAATCTTGTGAGACTGAGTGTGGTGCATTTATCTTAATTAGTTATGAAGAATGAAACTTGTTAGGTGGTTAACCGAGTACAAGAGTCTAGTTCATGGACTTAAACTTTTGAGATTCTACAACTTTAGATAATTCTCTTTCAATTATTTCTAATTATGATTGAGGATGATCTAGGGGGGTATGATGGTAGGAGTTTTTCTTAGTTTTATTATTTTGACTTGAGCGGGACGCACAAGGTTAAGTGTAGGGGAATTTGATGAGTTATGATTTTATTACATTTTATGGATTTAATTTGGATTTCTACATGAAAATAAAATGCTAAATGACATGAATTGATTGCAATTGTGATATGTTGAATATTTGGATGATTAATTCTAAATTCTGTGATTTAATAGTTAATTTGGTATTAATTGAGCTTAATTCCTTGTAGGATCCAAATTGAACCACGATTGAGCCAAATGGAGACCGAGTCAAGCTAAAATTGATCAATTTGATAGTCCTAAAACATCATGATTAAGATTTGGGTTCGATTGGAGTTGAAACCAGGCTAATTGGAGCTGAATTGGCTTAGTTGGGTCACACTTGGGTTAACTCGGGTTGAATCAGATTAGCAAATTGGCTATGAACAGTGCAGGACTCAAAACTCAGTTTTAACGAGAATGCTACAGTAACCAAAATTGCGGTTACTGTAGCACCATCTTCCCGCTTCGTTTTTCTTGTTTTTCGTCATTTTTCATCGCCAGAACCTCAGATCTTCCTCTTCCAACTTGATTTTTGGATCCTAAAGATGATTACAAGTGAAGTTTGGCGATAATCGTGATAGAGATTAGCTAGTGAGGGTTTCTTCAGCTGATTTTCTTCTGCCACTGATTTTTGATCTGAATTTGAAATTCAAGACAATCGGAGTGATCTTGAGTAATCGGAGGGGTTCTTTGAATACTTTGGATTGTTCTTGAGCTCAAATTGTAAGCGAACAGATCATGGATCTAGTGGATTTTCAGATTTTTGGATTGGCTCTGTTCGGCGTTCATGGAGGGTTTCTGTTCTTCGTCGATTGGGTTTGATCTAAACAAGTTAGAGCTGAGCTGAGTGTTATCTTTCTGGGATTTTCTGATCTTTGATCAGATCTTGAGTGACAGCAAGAAAGGAAGTTGAATTTTGAAGGGAAGATATGATATTATCTGAAGTTTATCTGATTTCTGTTTCTGTTTCTGTTTCTTGTTTCTATAATTCCATTTTCTGAATTTTTGGTTTGATCAAACTGTTTCAACAATTCTTGAGTTGGTTAATTTCGTGGTTGTTTCAGCTATTGTTATTGTCTTAGTATGATTAGAGATTTTCCTTAGCTAAGAATCATAAGCATTTTTCTTGAATCTGAATTCTTCACTATTCTGTTTCATAGGCTGGCATTGTTCCGTATCAGGACTTATGATTCTGTATCAGATGAGTTAATAGCCTATTTTAAGCAATATGTGGTTTCTGATAGTTAATTGTTGTTGATAGTTTGATTGCATTTTTGTCTTAGTATAATCTTTCCTTTAATTCTTAGTTTGCTAATTTCCTTTAGTTCTTGTTTAATCTGTTTTGCACTACATTTTATATTTTAGTTGTTGATTTTAATAACTTGTTAGAGTTTTAAGAATTGCATTTTAGATTCATAAGCATTAGTTGAATGAATTCTGATTCCCTACAAGTAAAGAGAGTTAAATTTTGAATTCTAAAAATTGATTTGATTGCATTTTTATGGTTGAATTGATACTATGTTTCAATAGTTTTAGCTCTAGGTTAGCAAACTTGCATTTTATTTCATTTACTGAATTTTCATTTACATTTCGTTGAAAACACCAAAACCCCCATTTACATAGAAAACCCAAAAAAATAGAACGACATTCTAGCTTGATTTAGATAAGTTTCTACTAGCCCTTGGAAAAATACGACTCGTGACCCCTATATTTCATTTGTTTGTGAGCTAAGGATTTTCGATTATAAATTCTAATTTAAGGTTCACTTGTGACACTAGTTGTGGGCTCTATCAGTGTCCTAAGGCAATCGCCTTACGGTTATACTATTTATTCGATAAATAGCAATTCACTATTTGAGTGCACATTCCGCATGTGTTTGAGTGGATCTTAAACTCGAGTACTGAGTGTCTGCAATACGATTCAATACGTGAGAGAATTTGTGATTGGATCACAACTAGTGAGCACCTTTACATGTGTAATTATGAACGTATTAAAATTATCCCTAGTCGAGGAATTGATAAGCATAGACGTCATCGATTCTGTCGAGACTAGCACGTTTTGAACTCCTTGGTTAGCCGAGTAGCTGATCTCACTGCTGTCGACATTAGATGTTGAGAGTTAAACATGGATGCTGATTAAAGGTAACCAGGTCATTAGAGTGACCTGCCATGAGACTTCATATGGTTCGATTCATATGTCAATGAAGATCTCAATGCATCTTAAGTGCGAGTTTCCTTTGACTTGCGGTATTCAAGTCATCTTGGCCATGGAGACTTATATTTTGACATCTTAAGCAAGCATCTCCGAGGAGGTGTGGATCCGAGATGATTGAGTATAAGTCAAAGTACTCGAAGGTGTTTGAATAGCCTACAGAGGATTCACCGCTCCTTGGAAAAGGAGACATATACCTTGCGGCCGCTTGTCAGGATTGTTACTAAAAGTCTTTGGCCAAAGCATTACATTTTAAGAGTACGGTACTCTTAGACACATGTACAAGTAACTTGAATCCACAGGACAAGAAAGCAGCTTGGGCTAAGTGTGCCGTAGTCAGCCTAGTGGGGACCGACACATAGACCATGTTCTGAACCAAGCGGGTATAAGACAGTAAAAGGAACGAGGCACGATTCAATGTAGCTGCTGAAGCGTTTAGAAGACGTTCTGGAATCAATCATTGATTTTTTAATCAATTGGAGATTATGATATACTACTAGGTGTCACTCATGAACGTTCCGTAATTAATAGTTAATTACGGACGACCAACATAATCGGGAACCTATTAGGTCACACGCACTACAAGTTCTCCGAAAGACTTAAAATGAGTTTGAGAATTGAATTCTCAGAATGAGAGAAATAAAATTCGATTGGAATCAGACAAAGGACAATATGATGGAACTCATCTTACGAAGACAACATGAACGAAATTGATTTCGTTCAAATCGGAGGTTATTTGGTTAGTGAACCAAATGATTATATTTTGAACCAAATTGAACCAACTTGGTTTGGTTCATGATGGAAGGTTTTTTGGCGAAACGGAAGAGATGAGAAGCTTTGTCTTGTGAAGATGAATTGAAAAAAGTTGGTTTGGGTCAAATCGGAAGTCGTTTGGTTAGTGAATCAAGTGAACCAAGAATTAATCCAGTTTGCTATAGTAACCCTAAAAGCCCGGCTCGGTTTAGCTTAGTTTTCTCCGGTTTAAGCCGCTCATTGTTTTCTCTTCCGGTTCGCTGGCAGCCGCGCAAGGTTTAAGGGAAACCCTAAAATCGCGAGGTGCGATTTAAAAGGGGAAAATCGCGAGAAAGGGTGAGGGTTGTTCATCCACTTCACCGCGGCGACGGCGCCTGCCCTAATGGTGAATCAGAAACCCTGAGTGTGGCTCCTCCGGTGCTTACTGCCGCTGGAGATTGTTGCTAGATTGCTGCGGCCGAGTTCTCACTTCCTCTGTAAGCAGGGTAGCTCACGGTTGGGAGGAGAGAATCGCGACAAATTTCTTGCCGGCACTGCTCCTCCGCCTAACGCCACTCTTCCTCTCCCGATTGTGTGGATCTCCGGCATTTGTTCTCTCCCGAAGACCACCCCTCTGATGGCGAGAATGCGACAGCAGTTCATGAGCGGTGACGTGGTCGACCCTCTTCTCGAGCGGCGCCCCTGTTCTGCTGTCGCCACCGTTGGAACTCGGCGGTGCTCTCTCTTTTGCCGTCACCACCGGAAGGAAGCAGCCTCCTCTACCCCTGCTGCCCACGTGGGAGAAGAGCTCCGGAGCCCTATCAATCGGACCTCTCTGGTCCGCCGGAGAAGCTTGCTGCCACCGGACAGATCGCTGCCGGTGAAGGTGCTTGCTGCCGTCGAAGATTGTTGTTGGATTGCTACTAGAGAGGTGTTATCTGTTTTGGCCATATAGGAGAGAAACAGGAGATGCCTGGTTTTGGCTGTGTAAAGAGGGAGTGATTGTATTAGGGTTTTCAGGATTTGTTATTCAATTGTTGAAAATTGTTTCAACCACCGAATAGTTTTTCGATTGTTGTCGATTAAATCTTGATCATCCGACGATCGTCTGTTGATTTCGCGAAAGCTTACGAAGCTTCCATAAATTATTCCATCTTTATCAGAAGCGTTCCAATTATTTATCCGTTATCGACGGTCAATGGTTGACCACCGAACACTACATCGGGAATACGATTCTTGATGATAGTTAGAAAGCCCTGGAATGATCACGACACACGTTGTTGCGTGGTTTCCGGAATAAGGCTTCTCTCGATTCGATTGTCGTCGGTTATCGGCTAGTACCGAAGATGATGACGCGACTCGTGACTTTCGAAGCCGTCTAGACGGGAGCTTGACATGGATCACCAGTAGAGGCGGGACTCCGACAAGGACCGCTCGATTAATGTCAACACCATTCAAACGTCATCAAAGAGGTATGCGTAGAATAATCTTTTATTCTACAAATTTTAATTGTGCAAGTAGAATAAATTTTATTCAGAAAATTTTAAATTCCTGCCATGCCTTGTACATGTTATTTCCTGCTATGCATGCATGTGTTAGTTGTTTAATAATTAGCTGTAATTATTCTTTTATTTCCACTGCGCACGTTTTCGAAACGTGAGAACACGCGCATTGCACTAGGACGATCTCAACAGTGGTATCAGAGCCTGATTGTGCAAGGCCTACATGTAAAATGGTTTTACGCGTAGTTAGTCGTGGATCTAATTTAGGAAAATTTGAGATTTTAATTTAAAATTTCTAATTATAGAAATTTCTTAATTTGTTAAAAAATTTCATGTTAGGAAATTTGTTTCCTAATTAATTAGATTTTGTTAATTAAAATTTTATTTCCTAAAATAAAGTAATTTTATAATTAATTTAGAATTTCTAATTATAGAAATTTTCTAATTTGTTAGAAAATTTATTTCCTAATTAATTAGCTTTTTCTTAATTAAGAATTTTATTTCCTAAAAGAAAATATTAAGATTTAATTTAGAATTTTTAATTATAGAATTACCTAATTTGTTAGGAAATTTAGATTAGAAAATTTATTTTCTAATTAATTAGATTTTCTTAATTAAAGATTATATTTTTTAAAAATAAAATATATGATTAGATAAGGAAATTTATTTCCTAATCTAATTAAAGAATCTTGATTTGAGAAATCAGATTCTTTGTCATATTTTATTAAATTAGATTTACGACAACTATGGTTGAAAATAATCATAATTAGTTGCATTAATTATGCCATGTCATATAATTTACCAATGTCCATTTATTGTCATGTCATGTAGATAATTTATTTTTTGCATGAAAAGAGGATGAGACCCGAAATCTCTTACAAATAATTAAAGCTAACACCTTCCGATAATATGATTAGAACTGGTGTTTAATTTCTTGTTTGGGTTGTTGGACTCTCTCCAAGCTCGGCCTGAATTTAAACATGTTAGAACCATCGAGATATGATCTCACAATTATCGGACTGGCTTTAACTTGAAGTGTTTTTGTTGGACTTTCTCCAAGGTCAATACGGATAAAGGTGAAGTCGGGTGTTATACATATGATGTATACATGTTAATGTGTTAACAACCCGATGTTTATGCGACCATTCAATTAGTTGATAGTATAATGTGATAGTTATATATACGTGATACATAATCAGTACATGCTACCTACCATTATAGCTAAAAATAGCTTGTTGAATTCTCTCCAAGGTTATTTTTATCTATTAATGGATATCAACTCATTTGGAGAATACCTACAATCTCCCGAATTCAAAGTAAGGGCATTTGAATTCATAAAATAAATGAGATTAATTAATGTATGAAAATACATTACAAATCATCTCTCTTATTTACTTGATTGTATTTCTAGATTTAATTGATTACGCATGTTGTATTTTATTGTGCATAATTTAGGATACCAATAATTTGATTGACCCTAATTTTGAAAATAGGAATTTGAGAATTGTTCTCAAAATCCAGAATTATAAATTTTATCTTGAGTCTGTAAAAGGAAAAAAGACATGTGATGTCTTTTTGCTTGAGGTAATTTCGTAATTGAATGTAATATTGTTTCCTCGTCCACTCGTATATTGGATACTGAGTGTGGCTCGTATATATGGATAATATAGAGCCTAAGGAACAGTAAAGACTCGTTTGGAAAATTATTTTATGTTTCATTTTAATAAAGAATATCCATTTCTATTTCTTGTTTAAATAGAAACGGATCCTATTTGATTTTATGCAACAATTGTTGTTACCTAATTTGAAATAGAGTTCTTTATGAGATCGGAACATTAAGAAATAATATCTATGTGTTAGATATTTCCAACAAGACATTCAATATCTAAACAAATAATAAGCGTACTCGAGAAGATAATAAATTAACCTTCTACTAGCAGAATTATCATCTTAATTATATAAGCAAGAAATGCATGATCGAACTCCAACAGTGTTCACAACCAAGATGGATTGGATAAACCATTGGACTGGTTGTAGTGTAATTTGGTCTTAGTCTATCTTGACTATAGAATTACACTAGTACACTCAGTGTGTATTGAGTAGGATGATGAGCTAGGGTTTCTTGCTTTTTAATTGATTCAATCTTTGGATTTTGCATGAAAGAATTATTTATTGAATCGATTTGATCATGTTTGTGCTATATTATATAAATTGAGGCTTGATTATGATTTTTACGATTTAATGGCAATTTTTACATTAATTTAGTTTTAATTGATTTTAGGGCTCAAATCAGACCCAACTCGAGCTCAACGGCGGTCAAATCGAGTCAAATTTGCCCAAATTGGTCAAGCCACATGGAGGACATGACCTAACTCAAGTTTGATCAAGATCTACAAATTTTTTCAAGCCCTAGGGTGCCCAAAAACCTTAGATCAAGCTCTCCTCCACAGGATCAAGATTGAACGGTCCAGATCAATTGATTAATCAACAGTATATAAGTGAAAACTATAGGCGATGAACAGTGGCTGGTTGTGCACTGTTCATCGCCTTCCTTACGCGACAATGCTCTATTAGGGAGCATACCAATCATCTAAGCCCCATCCAAATCTTCCATCTCGGCGTGTTTCTGGATTCTTGAGGAGGCCGGAACCAGTTCGTTGGACGGCATTCGGCAACTGGAAGCACCATCGGTGAGGGTTTCATTCGGGGGTGCTTCTCCTCTGTTTCGTGGCATTCCGGTGAGTTGCAGCATGATCAGCAACCGAGATCAGAAGAGGGGTTCTCTGAAGATCTCGGAGCAAGTTCAAGGTGTTAGCGATCTCATCCGCGCGAGGAGAGGAGCAACATTCCAGTTTGCAGCTCAAATTCCACTCGAACGCAAAGCTCTGTTCATTGAGGAGGGTTTCTTTGGTTTTCAGAACTTGGGTTGCGAGCAGATGGGACCAGCGATTGTGTTCAGCTTCTAGAGGGATTTTCAATGCCAACATTGTACATTTGGCAGCTTGTTTGACACCAAGCTGAGGAGACGCGAGGAAGAGGAGGCTGTGGATGCGATTTATCATTTCTGAAACTTGTTTTTTTTGCCATTTCTGATTTCTGAATCTTCTATTTCTGATTTCACTTTCAGTAACTGTTTGTTATCTAAACTTTGAGTTATTTCCGTTAGAGTAATGCCTAATGTTAGTTAAATTCGTTTTGGTTTAATCTAGTGCCTCTAACTTCAAGTTCTTATTCTTTCCTGATGCTTTAGGTTTTCATTACTGTTTGTGCCAAGTAGCAACTGTTCCGTGCCATTCCATTTGATAGATTTGCTTGCATTTAAATTGCATCTAGGTTTAGGTTTCTAATTTACGCACCTAGGTTTTTTGAATTGTTTATTTTAATTAGATTTACTGTTTCGTGCCAACTTGATACTGTTCTGTGCCATTTTTTTTTTGCAAATTGATAGGTTTGCTAGGTTTAAGCCTTTGATTTAAACATTTAGGTTTCAATTTGTTTGCTTTTGAGCATTTAGGTTTAATTCAATTTTTATTGCATTTTAATTTACATTTCTTTTGAAAATCATCAAAACCCCATTTATATTTGAAAACCCCAAAAATACGACACACCAGCTCGAATTAAACAAGTTTCTACTAGTCCTTGAAAAAACACGACTCGAGGCCCCTATATTTGCTTGCTTATATTTATCGTGGGTTTTCGATAAATTTATAAAATCAATTTGCAACCCTAATCGTGACATCTAATCTAGGGTTGTCAAATTTTGGCGCCGTTGCCGGAGAACTTAGTAGAAATTGTTTACTTTGAGCTTTAGTACAGTTTTGCATTTTTGTTTCTATTTTTCTTGAATTAATTGCATATCTGATCTTTTTCTTTTGTTTTTGTTGTTTATGACCAGGAGTGCAGGTGATGATTTAGCTGAGTTTGATCCAGAGCTAGAACGAACTTTGAGAGCACTGAGGGCCTTAAAAATTCGAGAGAGAGCTTCTAACTTGAGAGAGAGCAACAGTTCAGATTTGACCAGTCCCATGGCAGAGAGTAGCAAGACTATGAAGGAGCTTGCAACTCCTAATGCTGGTTACCAGTATTCATGCATTGCCTATCCAGAGCTAGCTGGGGATTTCGAGCTCAGATCAGGCTTCATTCACCTTTTGCCCAAATTTCAGGGACTATCTGGAGAAGATCCCAATAGACACCTGCACGAGTTTCATATTGTTTGCTCCACTATGAAGCCACAAGGAATTTCTGAAGAAGACATCAAGTTGAGAGCCTTTCCTTTTTCACTGACTGGAGTAGCAAAGGATTGGCTCTACTATTTGCCTACTGGACACGTCTCTAGCTGGATTGAGATGAAGAAGGCATTCTTAGAGAAATTTTTTCCAGCATCCAGAACAGCAATCATAAGGAAGAACATATGTGGCATTCAGCAAGTAGTGGGTGTTAGTGAGAGCCCTAGAGCCAATCATGAGATGGTTGATGTAAGGACTCTATGTATCATATTCTATTTATTTATAAAGACATTACTTTTATGGTTATTATACTTACTTGTATTAGTGCCAAATAAACTAAGTATAATAGCGTCCTTGTGTAGTAGGTTCGTATCTATATCAATCGATTGGTTGAATCGATAGTGAGATGATATAGAAAACACTGCACTAAACTATTCCTAGTCAAGTATTAACATTCAGGGACAATGTTAATGCGTAGAGACTAGCATGTAGGTCAACATGATGACTTGAT
>NW_027430956.1:0-6249 GCF_044706935.1 Curcuma longa | reverse complement strand
CCAAGCGAGCTCGGAGGGTCATCGAGCGCGGAGCTCGGGCAGGTCATCGAGCGCGAAGCTCGGGAGGTCATCGAGCGCGAAGCTCGGAAGATCATCGAGAGCGAAGCCCGGAAGGTCATCGAGCGCGGCGCTCGGAATCCTGACCTGTTGAGCCAGCAATGTTTTTGATGGAACTCGCAAGACCACAAATATTTTCATCCTTTGGGTATGTCTGAGCCTCTTTGATAATATAAACTAGCTTGGTCCCTGCCTCAAGGGTTAGTAAAAAATTGAAAGAACATATATGCAGTTTGTATGATTATGTCAAGCGGATAATAACCTTATCAGCATTTTCGATCTCAAGAACATAAGTGCTTGGTAAATAAATAAGGGACCAGAATAATATCTCCTTTTTTATCAATGAAAAGAGTAATACATCTACTACCAACTTGCCGATGAAGTTAGAGTCATGCCGAAAGATGATATGATAATCAACTAACTATACTGCATGTGTGAGGATAAGTTTTGCCAAGAAACGAGATCATAAAGGGCAAATAAATGAAAATTTTAATTGCAGCTCTCTAGATATATGCATCCAATAGTTTGGTCAGAAGATAATCATGCTAGATATATTTATACAGACTTGAGCATAGATAGAAAAAATATTTCATCTACTAAATATATTAACTATCGAGTGATGATATTGCAAAATATAAATTAGGTGAGGAGAAATAAATGACTTATCTTGCCAATGAATTCGGAGTCGATCTTCCTTGAATTGTTATTACCGGAGCAAGGCTAACATTCTTGGTGCAAAGTGTTGATGTTGATTTAGTTGGCATTTTTAAATTTGCCAAAAATACTTTAACGTTGAATGAATCATTTCTCTAAGCTTAAAATTATATGCTTCAAGGAAAGATCCTCCTTAAACTTAAGTCTGTTATATTTCGATTTCAAGATTTGACTCTGCATTACTTCAGAAATCGGAATTATAGCCATGAGATTTCATTATAAGCTCTAAGCATCTCAAGAAGGGAAGAAAGATGTAGGTTGCAGAGATAAATAGACATTAGTTGTGTGTCAAGATTAATTAGGATGCTAACTCCACAAGTAATTATTTGATCAGTTAGAATTTAGGCCCTTGTTAGCCTAGGATTGATTGGTATTTGCTTTCAAAACTACACTCCTTATGACCAGAGTTGAAGCTCATGAATTTGACATTTGGAAATTATTGGAATTGAAGTGCAACTCCATTGATGGCAATGTGATTATTGCATACGTGAAGAAATAGAGCAAAAACAGAAAGAGGAAAAAAATCCGAAACTAAAACCATGTAAATAGAATAAACAATAAACAATAAGTTAGATCTGATCAAGTTGGATCATTGGTATGCTAAACTATTGTCAAGTGAATGTTGAAAGTTAGAACACAGTAATAGAAGTGAGGTTGGTACCAAATTTCATACCAGGAGAATCCAATTGAGTTTGATAGCTATGACTAAACCTGTGCCAATTCTCAATAAAGCTGTGCCAAACCTTTGTGCAAGTTTTTAAAGAGTCTTGTTTTTGTTGTGTTCCTTTCTCCAATTCTTTGAGATTCACAACCTGGAAATTTTTCAACAATCGCTTCCTTTCTTTTAATGAACTTGCTGCAAGAGTGTTCAAATAGTGAAGAACTATAAATTGTATAGCAGTAGATGGCATGGAGAGGACGTATAAGGATTGATTCTTCCCTGAGCTAGGTAAGTCCGGCGCCTCTGCTTTTGGGTTTGGTTAAAAGTAGCTTTCTAAGTGCATGAGCAATCTCGCGAGTGTTATTGAAGTGAATCCTCGGATTGCAACCCGTGGCCTGAGCAGATTTGGTAGGGTTGGAAGGAACTTCACCATAAAGTCATTAGTAGCCTCTGACTCTCCATGGATAAAATCCTTGAATCATCGTTGGATGTCTTGTAGATTGCCGACAGGGAGGCGCCTCAGGCGGTGGCGATGGCTCATCCTCTGGCTTGTCTTAAAAAAGATGCGGAGAGGGAAGTGCTCGTCGCCTCTGTCCTCCCTTGGATGGTAATCGTCACCTCTGTCCTCCCTTGGATGGTAACAGCTTAGGGCGGAGCGAGGCAAAACAGGGTGACGGTGGTGGACGCGCAGGGCAACTGCAGATGTGTCCGGCGGCAGGCAATGCGGACGTGACACCCGTGTGTCGCACGCGCAAGAGGGAACGGTGTGGGTGGCGGCAACCGCCGGAGATGTGTTTGCCCGCGAAGGCTGTCAGCCATGGAAGTGATGCCCTTGAAAGCGTTGGGGAGGTTCCGATCGGGGTCGGACACCCATCGCTCTCGCTGCTGCCACCATTCCATCGAGGAGGAGAGGAACTCGGCCTTGGCGCCGTTGGGCTTGGAGATGATGGTGGTAGAGACTGCCGGAGGTGAGGAGGGGATTGGGCTCGCCATGTCCTCCGCCGAGTGGTCGAACACCATCTCACTGCTGCGCTTGCAGTTCGAGACGCCGTCGGTGTCTCAGATTGGTGAGCCCGTCAGTTTCAAATGAGAAGTAAGAGGCGGTGCAAGTTACGTAGTTGAATGAAAAGTATCATGAAAGAGAATAGGATAAGAAAAAGCATTAGTACTATTCATATATAGTAATATATAGAGATTAGAGAAAAAAAAACAGAAGCAGAGAAGAAGCATGCCTTGCATGTAAATTTGAGAAGACGCAGGAACAGGCTTGATCTCACAGGGGCAATGTGGGCATTTCGGAGGAGCTTAGGTTTATTTGACGGCGGAAAGTGATAACATTAGATTTAGGTCATAGCTTTTCTTTCCGATGGAGCCATGATTATTACTGGTTCTTCCGGTGTTAACCATCCAGCGTCTCGGCTCAGTTTTCCCACAGACGGCGCCAAAATGTTCCGGCCAAAATTCGCCGTGGATGATTTGCACACCAGATCAGAACTGCGCTCCTCGGAAAGAATCGCCAGAAGAGGGGACCTGAAAATCACTAAGAAAAGGGAGGGTTAGAATGGTGCCGGGGGACCCCGGCAAGCCACTCCGACGCTCAAGTTAGGGCCGAAATAGAAGAAATATTTGCGCGTATGAAATAGAGAGAAAAATAAAGAGAAAGAGAGAGAGAGCCCCCCTTTTTTCCTTCATACCTGCAGGGTTTATATAATACCAGGGAGAGCGTTATTTGTGGAGATCGGCGCATGTGATTGGTTGTTGACCTGATAAGGATAATGTTTTCGAATATCAAGGGTTCAGATTTACCGATCTTCATCTAACGGTCCGGTGCATTAATATGCAGGTTTTTAGGGGGGCCAAGTTTGGGGATTGGTCGTTATCCTTATCCCTTTGGCTGGGTGGTAACGATCCGGATCAATGACTATCATAAATCTTGAGAGGGATGAGCCAACAGGGCACCATACACACACTTTCCATTCATTCAAATAAGAAATTTGTATAAGATAGGAGATCTGAGTTAGGGGTGGGGTTTGATGGTTAAAAAATAGAAATTCATTTTAAAAAACTTAAGACTTAATTCAAATGGCAAATTTATGTTTTCATCTACACTAATGAAAAATTTAATGTCTAGTGATACAACAAAATTTGAAAACTCCCAACCAGTACTTTTGGAGTGTTGATGACCAAGCGCTTCTTCTGTTTGTCATATCACAATAAGAGGATTTTCTTGCTCAAAGTTAACACTAAATCAGAGGGTGCCGATCTACTCCCAATGGAGACCCTCCGATGCTTAGTCAGACAAGAGTAGAGAATCATAGAAATGTGGCAAAAATAGTGTAGAGAATGCAATAGAAAAATACATGAAAAAGTGAGCATGATGTATATGTGAAAATTGAGCATGAGTCCCAACATACCCTGTCTTCTATTTATCATCCTTCTTTTATAGCTTTCACTATGTAATGGTAACTTTTATGACACCTTATTTATTCTTCCATAATGATTACCAACCACCATGATTACCTTTTCATTTAGCAATAATCACCTAAAATCTCTATTTATAATAACCATTATCAATATCTTTTGTTGCTTTATGAACCAAACCAAAGTTGTGCTTTTCTTTCCATTCAGCTCTGCGTCCACCTCTTGATAGTATTTTTTTTGTTACTCACAATTCAAAATTTTAATTTTATAATTAACCAAAATTCCTAATTTATACTAAAATAGCATAGTAGAAGATCTGGATTGTCTCTCTCGTAGAATCAATGATAGGAAGTTTATCTTAAAATAACATTAACAAAGGAGTTTTTATTCTCTAGCCTTATACAATAAAAAAGAATCATGATGAACAACAATTGTGGACTTAAAATATATGTAGATTCATTCTATCCCATAGGAATCAATTCAGATCCAATCAAGCGTGAAAAAATTACTCAAACAAAGGGCAACCAAGAAACATGTATACAACCACTATCAATAAAGAATTTTTTTTAACTATACAGCAATGAATCTAAACGCCCAACCACGTAGACAAACAAATCCAAAATTCTGATGTAATGAAGTTAAATAAGATGCAATTCTAAACTATCAACTACACATATACACATTATCACCAACGTGATCAATTGAACAGAAATGGGGTTTTCATTGTAGCCTTAAATAAGCAAAAAAAAAAACACTAACAACAAAATCACAGAATTAACCAAATTGACACAATGTGATTATTCACAAATATTCTCCAAATCAAACCTAAAAGATAAACCACCCTTTAATGCGAAAGGCTTAGAGAAGGAACCTCAGCACCATCCGTGTCACGTGGAAGGCCCGGAGAAGGAACGACCTACTCCGATGATCGATCACAGTTTGCCGGGATGCTCACGCCGACAGCTGGAATGGAGCAGATCTTCTCCAAAACTAGACCACTTCGGAGAAGACTAATTGGAGAAGTTCGAAGATCATCCAATCTGTCGATTCCCACTGCCCTAATATGTTGTCGCAAACCACGATGACAGAAGGGACAATTGAAATTGAAAATCGACAACACCTCGGAGCTTCACCAGGGCTAGGATGTGGATGGTAGGAGCCGATAAGGGAACCTTCATGTTCGTGAACCACATTGGCGAAGGGAGAAATTTGTTGTGCTCTAGTGGATTGCGGAAAGGAAAGAAAACTCATCGAAGCTTGACCACTCCAGTGAAGCTTATGGACGAAACGGAACCATCGACCAAAGGCCTACTTCCCTAACCATGGTGACAGGTCCAAGCACGACCGGAGGGGGAGATGGAAGAGCTCACCGAAGCTGGACCACTCTATCGAAGCTTCTGTCAAGGTCATCGTCGCTCGTACCATCGTCGAAATGGACCATCGTTGCTCCTTTGGAGTCATTCGGGAGAACGAGGCTCCAGGAGGAAGATGATCGCGATGAATCACTAATAGCGCAAGCCATTGGAAATGTGAACTAGAATTCGCTTTTAAACCTCATTTGAACCACTAGTGAACTAGACCACCGAACTGGTCCGGTTCAGTTCAATTAAATTAGGATTGATGTTTCTGTTGGGCTTCTTAAATTGAGCTTTAGCTTGCTTGGAGATCCTTGCAATTGGACTTCTCAAATAGGTATGAAATTAATTCTTCAAATTTTGATCTTCCTTAAATCTCCAATACTTGGGTCGAACTGGACCATGATTAAACGAAACCCAATGTTCTCCTCAATTTTTCATCATCACCCTAAATTTCTACAACACAAAATATATTCTATTAATAGTCATGATATCCTCTATAAGAATTAGGACAAAGACCACAAAAGATCCAAACTAATGAAATACATAGAAATATAATTTTAGATACAAAAGGGTATAAAAAATACCGAGAGATAACACCAAAATTGTTGGATCGAGTGTATGTAAGAGAGGGGGGGGGGGTGAATCACGTGACTTTTAATTTTTTTTATGTTGAAAATTGTGCACAGTAAAAAAATAAAAATATGACAAATCACAAGTCAACACGAAGATTTTACTTCGTTCGCAGCCTTCGGCGACTCATACTCGAAGGCCCAGGTCCCTTGGACCTTTCCTGTGGACAATCCACTAAATCTCTCTACTAGAAATTTTTTTTGGTATAGAGTAGGCGAATACAATGAGTAAAAGTGTGACAACCCCACACTTTTAAAACATAAGTGCAGAAAAAAATTTCTTTGTTACCCACCCAATAGTAGAAAATTCTGGACAAGCTTGTGATGGGAAAGTCTTGAAAAACCATTCCGGTAGATTCTTGTAGAATAAAAATTTTTCCGGAAACGATCTCAAGTTGCCCTCATAGTC
>NW_027430955.1:0-17102 GCF_044706935.1 Curcuma longa | reverse complement strand
AACCATATGAGATAGTAATCGATTCTTGTTAAAGACATGAGGGAAATGCTTGTTATACCTAAGGGTTCATAAAATTCCATTAAACCAGACGGAGAGGCATTAGTGGGTTGAAGACGTGGGAGTAGTGGGAAGTTAGAGATCTCGATCGATAACTCCTCTCTTCCCTTTATAAACCCCTCTTCTCGATTGTTTTTCTTTTTCCGCTTCTTTAGAACCGAAGGACGGGTAATCGACCGGTTGGTCGATTACCAGAGGGTGTAATCGATCAATCGATCGATTACACGTTGTAATGAGAAGCCAGATCGCGGGTTTTGATCGATCCACCGATCGATTAAGCCTCTGTAATCGATCAGTTGATCGATTACGCTTCTGTAATCGATCGGGTGATCGATTACAGAGGCTACTGTGACGAACAGAGAACCAGAATCGATCTTCTGATCGATTAAGGGCTATAAATCGATCCTTCGATCGATTACAGAGACATAATTCTTCTGGTTTGATCGGTTTAAGGTTATGAACCTAAAATTTTATGATAGCATGTTCAGAAAGCTCAGCCAAACCTAAATTAAGGTTTATATGTTGTTAAGAATAAGATGTTATGAAATTCCTTATGTCAAATGTATGTATGAAATGCCATGTGGATGTTCACCATGTATGAAAGAAAAAGGTTAAGGAACATTCACGTGAAAATGAAAAGAAAATTTACGAAAGTTATTTTACTTTAAATGAATGGCTTGTACCGGAATCCGAAAGGGATCCAAGGGATGGGCTCCAAAAGTTGCCCCTAGGTCGAAGGACATTTGAGAAGACCTAGTAACCGTGTAGTCGGGATTAGCTACCTCGTACTACTTGGTATGTATGCGCGCAAAAGAAATGAATGGGTACAAGCCAGGGATCCCCAAAAATGATGATGATTATGTTTATCTATTAAGTTAGATATTTTCAAAAGGAAATGATTTTCATGTTTATGATACGATGTGAATAACCAATGATTGAATATGCATGTTTAGGAAATGTTGATATGCTTCTATGCTTTAATGTTATGATGTTATGTAACGATTGGATTTTGTGAGTAGGAAGGGAACTTACTAAGCTTTATGCTTATAGATGCTTCCTTATATTGCAGATCCAGCCAACAGGTATTAAGAAATGGGAAGCAGCGGGACAGGGCTGAGAAGATGTGTGTGGTGGTGACTTGACTAAGCCTCGGCCATGCAATTAATTTATATATGCATGTTAACCCATGTCTTAATTATCATGTTCAGTAACTTAATTATCATGTTTAGAACTTTGTAATCTAGAATTGCCATGCAACCTAGGTTAGTCCTTATTGTTATTATTAGGTTAGTGTTTATTTATCATATATGAACTTCTGTTTGTAAATAGTGTTAATGTTTCCGCTGCAAAGTAAAGTTTTAGTGGTTCGTATATGATAGTTGAATGAATGTAATGAAATGAATAGTAGAACTGTAGCGTCCGTCAAGGGCCCACGTAAGGGCGGGCGTTACAAATAATGCTTTGTGGAGCCTAAATTATATGTATGATTAATCCTATATACCATAAAAATGTTTCTAGATTATGTGTCAAAGAATGGTAAGTTATAGGATACACAAATAGTCAAGAATGGATTAAAATTTGAAGATTTCAGTCACATCAGTCGACTGATGGATGAACCAGTCGACTGATTCCTTGATTTAAAAACTCACAGATTTTTCAGTCGAGTGAACTCTGGCCTGCAGTTGACTGCTCCAGTCGACTGAATTCTGCATCAATCGACTGAAACTTTGAAATCAGCTCTATGTAGTGAACTTCAGAAAATCCTTTAAAATTCCACAAAATTCAGAAAAATCTGAAATTTTACGAGCACATTTTTTTCACATGTATTATCAAGGAAAAATATAAATTTATGAAACATAATTGTATTCTACAGGTTTGATACCAAGTTTCAAAAATTGTGAAAACTCTTAATGGTACAAAAGCTTTGTATCAACATTCTTGATGATTAAGATTGTCTATAGGTAGATATCACTAAAGCTTTCATATGTGTTTATGAAATGTGTCTAAATTGTAGATTTGGAGTCATGATTGAAGTATGTTAAAACTACAAGAACTCCCCCTAAATCCATATACCATCCTTAATTAAAACAAACAAGAATGCAACACATTAAAAGAAAGTGGATAAGATATATAAATGTTAAGTTCATATACATAACAATCCTTCCTAGGGTCTTGTGAAATGACATTTTGCTATGGGATCATGCAATGCTAAGTTTATAATCTTTCAAAATACAAATCACATTTCCTCCACAACATTGTCTAAGTTCACATTTGTCCAATAGTATTTGAAACTATCTTAGTATCACTACAACAAAAATGACTTTCCGCAGCGCGCAAATATGCTATCTGCAGCGCACATCGCACGCTGCACAGTTGAAAGCTGTTAAAAGTCATTAGGCATCCGCAGCGTGCATTGCGCGCTGCGGATGTGGACAATTGCAGCACGCAATGTGCGCTGCGGATGATCTCATCCGCAGCTCGCATTGTGCGCTGCGGATGCGATCATCCGCGGCGTGCATTGCGCGCCGCGAATGAGATCATCCGCGATGCACATTGCGCGCTGCGATTGATCACATCCAGACAATCGCAGCGCACAATGTGCACTGTCTATGCGATCAATCGCAGCGTGCATTGTACGCTGCCGATGAGATCAATCACAAGTCAAACCATTCAAATCATTCTTGATTATAACTACGTTTCAAACCATTCAAATCATAATTATAAATTCAAATAATTAATAACAACATAGATACTACACACAACAACAACAACCACACACAAATAACACAATAATAATATCATTTCAAACTAGTATATATATCCAACAAATACCAGACTTTACTTAATAACAATGGATCATAATAATAAAAAACTCTTTAGTTCTATGTTTTTTTTCTGAAAAGGTTAAAATCAAAATCTAAATTAGTTACACAATAATATATTTAGATAACCAAGCAATCGTACTTCCTATTGCATCCTCAAGAAAAAGCATTTCTTCATTTGGTCGAAGTATGTCCACCTTCTTAACAAAAACTCTATCAATCCAAACTTTTCAGCAAGATCCACCAAGAGGAACGTGATGTACTCTTGCATTTGGATCTATAGATGCAATTCGGCCTTCTGCCACAACTCCATCAACACATCAATGAATTAATTTGCATTTGCTGTTCTCACTGATATCCCCACGACTCGCATTCTTCACTTTTGTCTGAAAAAAAAAGTAGTAGTGAAAAATTTGATATGTTAAATCATCAAACCGCAATGTGACAAAAAAACCAAAATGAATCATGATTATAGAACTCCCATAATCAACAAATTATAGAAATAAGTGGGTTGTTCACCACACCAAATAATTGTATACACATAATTAAGAACAAAGAAGAGCACCTACTAATCAAAGCATTCTACCAACAACACATGGCTACAAAATCGAAGATAAAATGTCAATTATATCAACTCAAAAAAAAAAGGTTAATTACACCCAAGATGCATACAAATACAAGATCAACTTGAATTAAACATGCCTACAAACCCAAGATGCAACAAACCAGATGAAGAAATTAAACATGCCTACAAGATTAACTTGAATTAAACATGAAATCAGATAGCATCAGCACTGTAGCATGTTCAACTTTGTCTCACAAAATTCCAGAGGAAGAAATTGGGTCAAGAACAATTTAAATAGTCAGGTTAGTAAACTTTCTTTTCTGATCTAAAATGTTAAATTGCTAGGTAACTACAACTGTCAATCAAATATCTGGTGTGCACTCCATGATTAACCAGTGTTTAAAAATGTCATGCAGCGACCTCGAATGCAATGGGATAATGTTATAGTTTACCTTAAGTTGCTTAGCCACATCCCTTGCAGATGAACCAGAAACCTCTATCCAAGTTTTGGAGAAAAGAGCACAAGCTGAGAGCATGAAGACTATATAAAAAAGTGCATGAAATGGGTTTGCTGCCATATCCGCCAAACTGCATAACTTAGTTCAGAATTAGTTAAACACTTTGAATAGATAACTTGAAATTGGAGGGGAATAGAGATGATCACCTTGATGGAGCAGTAATGTAGTAAGCTATACCACCAACAGGAATGGATTGACCAGAGTACTCTGATTCTTTCCACTTACCTAGCAGATTGACAAGGAAATTTCCACTGTACCTCCTGTACAACAACTGTAGTGGACAAAGGAGAGTTCAGAGTTAACATAATGTGTAGGATGCTATAACCTTAAAGATGCATATGCTGGTAAGATGTACCTGGGAGATGAAATAAAGGTTTGAGACAAGAGCTGACTGTAAGATGATGGGCATGTTAGAGGTGTAGAACAGCTTGATAGGGTAAGAGCCTTGCTGCCCACGGGCATTCTTTGACCTCACAGGCAACACAACCCGAAAGCCTTGGAAGTAGATAACAATCAGAAAGACCAAGATTGTAGCGAGTAAGTTGGTCACATTTGGAAGATTCTGACGGTAGAAAGCTTCCATTAATTGGTCTCACAGCTATCTTGCATAGCATAGATAAGAAAAGATAGAAACCCTTCTTCCAACACATCTTTTCCAGTAAACCACCAGCTTACCATGTTATACATAGAGGGTAGGTCATTCATCCACTTAGGAGGAAACCAGCATGAGAGCAGTTAGGGAGGGCCAGTACTGCAGCAGTGCGGCCAAGGAAGAAGTTGCCATAATTATGTCTCCTAAACATATCTGTTCGGTCCTTTCATTTTCCAATTGTGTTCCTCTATATTGCTCTTTGCCTTTTTCAAAACATACTGGGATCTCCAAGGTAATATGTATGCATGTTGCTGGTAGCAAACGATTCTAATAGGAATGCACATATCAAAGTTCATAATCTTAAAAATCTATGATTAGAATCTGATTGAATATAAATCCAATGAACTAGAATGCATTTAAGTTAAAAAAGCAACAAAATATAGACGCCCTTACTCAAACCTCTTATATATCATTATTAATCATATAACAACCTTCCCACAATTCTTTTTATTTTTTTCTTTTTTTGGAATGGAAATCCTTATTCTTCAGTCATTTGTTTTAAGTTATCGATGAGAATCCATGAGTTGAAAAAATGATTGTATTTATTCATTAAAATGGTGTAACTATAAAGAAACAAAATGGAGATATAGTTTATAGCTCTGTTTCATATTATTCTCAACAAACATTCAGACATTAATTAGTTTGAACTATCTGCATTGGTCCACTAAATAGTTGTTTCTTCCCTCTATCCCATTTCAAATCTTGTTTCTACTATTCCTATGCTTATCCAACGAATCAGTTAGCTTACTTTACAAAAAAACATCATGTCAAAACGGAGATATATTTCATCCAGAATGAATAACAATATAAGATACAACTACTACAAATGATTCACAAAAAACCATCATGTCAATAGATTTAAAGATATTTTTATAACATTGCATCTTGTCACTTTTAACTGCAATTATATTTCTTTGATAACAAAAATGTTGCTATCAACCAACACTTTATCTCCTGGAATACTGACCAGGCTTTTGATAATTGAACTAATACAAAAATTTCCACCAAATAATTATAACGAAATATAAATCTTTAGCTAGTTAGGTTATCTTCTGAAATTGAAGATAATTAAACACTTCAATAACAAACATTCAAACACTAAATGCATTTTGCTAGTTAAACTTGTTCTAATTATTTGGCAATAGAAGTATCTTGACTGTATATTTACCATATAGGAGAATAACAGTGTATATCCGCTCCAGTAGTTGAATGAATTCCATAAAGAGGTAGCTGACTGCAAACCATAAAGATAAAGAGGGAAATAACAGTGTATATGACCTTTTCTCTAAATGGAATTTTTTGATCAGCACTCTGAACTTCAGGCAAAAAAGCCAAAAATGGCCAAACAAGATGTAGCACTCTGAAACCACCAGCCATATCCTTGCAACTTCACAACAACAAACCAAAACTGTATAACAGAATGACCAAAAGCCAATAATAAAGTGAGTAAGAGGTTACTATTGCTTTGTCCACATCACAAGAAACAAAAGACAGGCAGTAACACTTTTGTATAAAGGATAGAAATATAGACATATCTTTCAATTATCCTTGTGAAAGATATGAAACAATTTATGAACCAAATAAAAGACATCAGCATATAAATAATTTAGTCTAAAAGAAATATTAGTTTATCTAGATCATCTTGTGAACAATAAACAAACTTTATCTATATTATCTATAATCAGATAGCATTCTCTACCGACAATATATATTTGTAACCAGGATTTTAGAAAGGATTTCAACTAAAGCAAACCTGCTACAAAACTATCACTTATCCCATATACCATAAACTAAAACATTCGTTAATGGTTTTGGTTAAAAAAAATTAAAACTGCATGTCAGATATTGTGTTTACGAACAGACAAGAACAACCTTCAATCAGCTTACTAAAGATTCTGATTTCTCGTACAAGATATCCAGCTGTGAGAAGATGATCTAATTCATCTATGCTATGCAAGATAGCTGTGAGAATATATACAAAGGTTGATCAAGGTCAAGCCTTCAGTGATCGATGGCAACGATTAAGAATTTCCATGGGAGAGACTGAGGAAGATGAACGTATCCAAGCAATCTAGGGTTTGGCAATACAAAAAGAAAAAAACTCACAGCCTGAGGCGGCCTTCTCTCTGAGGGAGGTAACGGAGGAGAAGCACACGCCGGCGGAGGACGACCTTCTCTCTGAGGCTTGTATGCACGGCGAGGAGAAGGAAGCGGATGAAATCGAGTGGGATAGCTAGGGTCGAGCGGCGGTGGGAAAAGGCGAGAGGTGGGAGCGGCGGTGGGAAGGAGATTAGCAGCTAGGTCGAGCGGCGGTGGGAAAAGGCAAGAGGTGGGAGCGGCGGTGGGAAGGAGATTAGCAGGGTCGCGTCGAGAGGAAATTTGGGGAAAAGGCGAGCGTGAGGAAATTAACCGGGATGGGGGAAAAGCGGCGCAGGAAATTAACCTAAGCTGCGGGATCGGGGAAAAGCCAAGCGCCCACGCGAGAGGGAAATGGGGATGGAAAAAAAATTTTATAGTGTTTAATTTTTAAAGAAAATAAAATTAATATAAAATTTTTAACAACAGACATTGTGTGTTGTCAATATAAATTTTTAACAGCGCACATTGTGTGCTATCAAAAATACTTTTAACGGCGTACAATATGCGCTGTCAAAAATAATTTTAACAGCGCATAATGTGCGCCGTTAAAAGTATTTTTAACAGCGTATTATTGTTGCACGCTGCGGTTGATAAAAATATGATATTATCCGCAGCGCATTTTATTGGGCGCGCCGTTAAAGCAACTATTAACGGCGCGCCTATGATGTGCGCTGCGGATGACGCGCTGCGGAAAGTCATTTTTGTTGTAGTGCCTACTAGATCTACGAAGTGGCGGATATCAATAGGTTCAACCATTATCTCATCCCTATGAGCAACAAAGAGTGGGTCTTGATTAGGCATCTCTTCTGTGTCTATTGGAGTATCTTAAACTGCCCTTAGCTTAACCTCACTCCCACTATTTTCCTACAAGAGAAACTCTTTCTCTAGAAATATAACATGTTTTAAAATAAATATTTTTCATTCCAAAGGATGATAGAATTGGTAACCCTAGTTTCCTTAGGGTAACCAATAAATAAATACTTATCAGATTTAGCATCTATCTTAGATAATACAGTCCTCTTCACATAAGTAGAATAACCCCATATCTTCAAATAAGATAAATGAGGTTTCTTACAATTTCATATTTCATATTTCATATAGAGTGGTAGAGACTGTCTTAGTTGGGACTCTATTTAGCAAGAAAATAATTGTCTCGAGTGTATAACCCCAAAAGAATTTGATAAGACTTGTATGATTCATCATTGACCTAACCATATCCAACAAGGTTCAATTTCTCCTTTTTAACACCCCATTATGTTGTGGCGTATAAGGCGGAGTCTATTGAGATAATATCCCATTGTCCCTGAGATAATCTTGAAACTCTTGGCTTAAGTATTCACCACCTCGATCCGATCGAAGTATTTTAATACTTTTGCCAAGTTGTTTCTCTACTTCATGTTCTAAATTCTTTTAAACTTTTCAAAGGCTTCAGACTTGTATCTCAATAGATATGCATACCCAAATCATGAGTGATTATCGATGAAGGTGATGAAGTAACTATAACCTCTTCATGCATGAGTTAACATGGGTCCACATACATTAGTATGTATAAGGCTTAATGTGTTATTCTCTTGTTCACCTCTTCCCTTAAAAGGTAACTTAATCATTTTGCTTTTTAAGAATGAATTACATGTATCAAATAAATCCAATTCAAATGATTCCAAAATTCCACACTTGTGTAATTTGGACATGCATTTCTTACTTATGTGATCAAGGCGACAATGTCATGTGTAGGATGGTAATTGATCATCTCTTTGAGCTAGTTTGTTATTCGTTTCGATATTGAATATGTCTTGGATATATCTATCGCGTAGATACTATTGCATAATGTTCCTGTTCCATAAAGAACGTCATTCAAAGTTATATAACAACAATTATTATTAAAAGTCAAATGGAAGTCTTTTCTATTTAAGCAAGAAATAGAAATAATATTCTTTATTAAAGTAGAAATATAATAACAATTATCTAGTTCCAAGACAAGTCCACCTGAGAGTTTTAACAAATAAGTTGCTATGACTTTGATCTATAATATTTGCTCCATTGACAACTTGCAAATTTGAATCTCTCCTTGACTAGTCTTCTACTATTCCTTAGCTCTTGTATATCATTATATATATGTGAGTCACACCTAGTATCTAATACTCAAGTGTCACATGAAATAGTATGACATTCAATAATGAAGATACATGTAGGAGATGGGGCATTAGATGCCTTCTTTTTGACAGGCTCAAGATAAATTTTTCAGTTTCTTCGCTAGTGTCTCGTCTTGCCACAATGGTAACACAGTCCTTTCAGTGTTGATTCTTCTTTATTAGCCTTTTTCTTTCTCTTAACTTGATTTTTTGACTTTCTCTTCTTAGAACCTTTATTGAAGTGTCAAATAACATCACAACTTTCTATTCTTTCTTAGCAGATTGCTCCACTATCTCAAATTACTCTACTATCTTAAGCATGTTGATCAACTCTGGAATTATGAATTCTAGATTCATCACAAATTGTGAATAACTATCATACAAACTATGTAAAATTAAGCCAATACTTAATTCAGGATCTATCACAAGTCTAAGTGATCCCAACTGCTCAATATAACCATTCATCTTCAGTACATACTGCACTGCTGATGAACCTCCTATATCTTAGAGTGAAAGAGAAGCTTTTTAACGTTGAACCATTCAGATCTAGGTTGCTCATTAAACAACTCACGAAGATGATAAACAATCATATAAGTATCCATATGCTCATGCTATTTTTATAGTTGAGGAGACATTGAGGCCAGCATGATGCAACTGGCAAGCTCAGGATCAGTCGTATATTTCTGATGGACCAATATTTGATCTGATGTCGCATCATTATCCAGTCTCTAAGAAAAGAGACTCTTCGAGGACATTAACTATCTTCTCAACCTTGAGAACAATTCTTAGGTTTCGAAGCTAGTCCAAGAAACTCGATCTAGTCAGTTTATTGGTGTCCAAAATTGAGTGCAAATTTAAAAAGATATTCAAATTGTATTAACCTAGAAATACACAATTGAGCAAATATAAAAGAGATTTTATTATATAATGCAAACAATTTACATACATAAAAGGAAGTCTCACTTGCTTATCTAATTCAAGAGCCCTTACTTTGAATTCGAGAGATAGTAGATTTTCTCCAAGTGGGTTGATATCCACTATAGATAAGAACAACATTGGAGAGAGTCCAACAAATCATCTTTAGTTCAAGTGGTAGATATCAAATATATCAATTATATATTATGTATATATAACTATCACATTATGCTATCAACTTATTGATATTTGCATAAACATGGAGTTGTTAACTTATTAACATATATACATCATATGTGTATCACCCAACTGTTAGGATCATCTTGGTGTAATGCACGTGTTTACACTTTTCACAAACATGTGCAACGAAAATAAAAAATAATTAACAAAAAATTATTATAACACACGCATTCATAGATAGGAAATAACAGCGCACATGGCATGACTAGAAATTAAAATTTTACAGAATAGTAAATAATTCTCTGTACCTCATTGATGACGTTAAGCGATGTTGGCATCAATTGAGCGGTCGTTGTCAAAGTCCCGCCTTTATTGGTGATCCACGCCAAGCTCCCGTCTAGATGACTTCGAAAGCCATGAGTCGCGTCATCGTCTTTGGCTAGCTGATGATCAATGACGATTGATTCGAGAGAAAACTTAATTTCAAAAACACACAATAACATTTATCGCGACCATTTTGGGGGCTTTCTAACTATCATCGATAATCATATTTTTGATGTAGTTTTTAGTGGTCAATTATTGACCGCCGATTTATGATAAATAGTCGGAAGCTTTCCGACGTCGATGAAAAATTCTCTGGAAGCTTCACAAGCTTCCGAGAAGATGGCGGATAGTCATCAAACGACTGGGATTGTTAAGCAACGACCGAATAACTTGTCCAATTACCAAAAACAATTTTCGATGACTGTACAAAGTTCCGACAACAAAACCTAATACAATCTGACAACATTCTCCCTCTTCTCCCACTTGGCTAAAATCGGGCAAACTAAGCTCCCTCTTCTCCTATTAGCCTACATTGAGACCACATTGAACAGGTCGGGCAGTGCTCACAAGACCCTGATTCGAGATCGGGGCCAAATCACGCTCGGGATAGGGAGGAAAATGGCATCGCGATCCTTTCTCACACAGACGGCCACAACACACTCGCGATCGGGGGTAATTGGTGCTGGAGACGGCGATCTCAAGTCATCCTCCACACGGCCTGGCAAAGGCGGCGTCGGCTTCGACTTCTTCTTGCAGATGAAGAAGAATAAGGCACGTGAAGGAGATTGATCGCGGCAAGCTTGGGTTCCTCCTCGCTGAGAAGGGCGGTGCGATCATGGGAGGGAGGGAAGAAAAGCGATGCAACTAGGGTTTTTGGCCTCCTTGCTGCTCATCACCGTAGCTTCAACAGTGCCCTCACGTGGATAAGAAGAAGGGATAGCGGCGAACGGCACAAGGTCTCTGGTATCTTCCTTTTCTGGTGGATGGCCAGCAAAGCAGGCGGCGGCGTGCCGGTTGGGAAGAAGAAGAAGACCATCAACTCGCGATGCCCTATTTTCCTCTATTTTATCGCGGTTGAAGAGGAACAACAATGCGACGCACGCATGGCTGAAGGAAAACCAGAGAATAAAACCTAAACTAGGTTTAAAACTAGGGTTAACTATAACAATCGAATCGGTTACTGTAGCAAACTGGACCGGACACTGGATCAGACACTATAGCAAATCGGGTTCAAAACTTAAATCGCTTGGTTCACTAACCAAACAAACTCTGATTTGACCCAAACTAATTTTGTTCATTTCATCTTCACAAGACAAAGCTCCTCATCACTTTTGATTTGTCAAAATCTCTTCCATCATAAACCAAACTAATTTGGTTCAAAACTGAATCATTTGATTCAATAACATAATGATCTCTGATTTGAACAAAATCAGTTTCGTTCATTTTGTCTTCATAAGATGGATTCCATCATTTTGTCCTTGGTCCAGTCCAACCAAATTTTATTTCTCTCGATCTGAAAATCAAATTTTTAAACTCATTTTAAGTCATTCGGAGAACTTGTATTGCATGTCACCCAATAGGTTCCGGCTATGTTGATCGCCCGTAATTAACCATTAATTACAGAATGATCATGAGTGGCACCTAGTAGTACATCATGATTCTCAATTGATCAAAAAATCAACGATTGATTCCAAAACATTTCTAAACCCTTCAGTAGCTACAATGAGACTTGCCTCATCCCTTTCACGGTCTTATACTCGCTTGGTTCAGGACATGATCTATATATGTCAAACCCCACTAGGCTGACTATGTCACATCAGCTCAAGCTAGCTCTTGATATTTGAATTCAAGTTACTTGTACATGTATCCAAGAATACCGTACTCTAGACATTTAATGCTTTGGTCAAAGACTTTAGTAACAATCCTGACAAGCGACCGTAGGGTATACGTTTCCTTTTCCAAAGAGCGGTGAATCCTCTATGGTCTATTCAAATATCTTTAGGCACTTCGACTTATACCCAATCATCCTAGGTCCACACCTCCTCGGAGATATTTACTTAAGATGTCAAAGTATAAGCCTCCATGACTAAGGTGACTTGAATACCGCAAGTCAAAGGAAACTCACACTTAAGCTGCACTGAGATCTTCATTGACATATGTATAAAATAATATGAAGTCTCAAAGCAGGTTACTCTAATGAATTGGTTACCTTTAACCAGCATCCATATTTAATTCTCAACATCCAATGTCTCCAGCTAGCGAGATCAACTGCTTGGCTAACCAAGGAGTTCAAAATGTGCTAGTCTCGACAGAATCGATAACATTTGTGCTCAACAATTCCTCGACTAGGGATAATTTCAATACATTCATAATTGCACATATAGAGATGCTCACTAGTTGTGATCCAATCACAAATTCTCTCATGCTATGAATCATATTACAGACATTCAGTAAATGAGTTTAAGATCCAATCAAACACATAGAAAATGTGTACTCAAATAGTGAATTTTTATTTATCCAATAAATAGTATAACCATAAGGCGATTGCCTTAGGACACCTCTCAAATCTAACACCAACTTCACCCTATCCACATTAACCTTGAAGAGATTCCAACAAGTCAATGCTTAAAATTAAAGTCAACCTATTAATCATGAGATCATATCTCAATGGTTTGAATATATCTAATTTTAATTTAGGTTTGGAGAGAGTCCAACAACCCATGCTTAAAATTTAAACTCTGATTCTTGATTATATTAATGGAAGGTGTAAACTTTAAAATTAAACAAGAGATTTTTTATTTTATTTGGTCTCATCAATTACATGCAAAATAGAAAAAAAAAACTCTACATGCTTCTACATGGCATAATATACCATATAATACAACATGACATTAATCATATTAATCATGCAATGTCATAATACAACATGACATAATTTATATCATCATTGTCATAAATTAATTTAGGAAATAAATATGTTAAAAAAATTTATTTCACAAACCATAATTCTTTAATTAGATTAGGAAATAATTTTCAAATCTAATTATATATCTTATTAGGAAATGATTTCAAATAAAAAAAATGTCTAATTTAAATTAGGAAATAATTTTTAAATTAATTTTTCCTAATAATATTTTGAAATAATTTCTAAAATTAAATTTTCTTATAAATTAGAAAATTTTGTTAGTATAGGAAGCATCAGCAGATCAAACCTGAGTTTTGATAATGGAACTAGGTTCAAGTTAAGTGTGTTATTGGACTAAGATGTTGATTTAAGTGTGCAGGAAGCATAGGGTTAAAATCCTAGTGGAAGCTGTTAGGATCGGTTGAATAGCTAGAGGGGGGGTGAATAGCGTTTCTCGATTTTTCTTGATCTTTCTCTGCACAGAGATTAGCGGAAGCAAAAATATAAAAAAGAAAGACAGAGATCAACGCTAACCCGGTTTATTTTACTTGGTATCCACCTCCGCAGAGGTGACTAATCCAAGGATCCACACGCACGCACACACCCGATGCACTATGAATCTTCTCCTTCTCGAAAACCTCGAAGGCGGAGAAACCTTTACACCTTTTGATCTCCTCAAAAATGATATGAAATATTGTCTAGGAGGAGAGGTATAAAGCAGAAAACAGAGCACAAAAACGCTCACAAAAGAAGCACGAAAGAATGAAAGAATGGCGAAGAAGATAAGTTGTTCTCGTGCAGGCTTCTTTTATAATCTCTGCAACATCAGTCGACTGCTGGCAGGGCCAATCGACTGATGCCTTCAATCGGCAATAAAATCTCGCATTAAAGCGCATTAAATGCTTGCCAATTTTCTGCAACGTTCAAATCACAGTCGACTGTCCAAGATCAGTCGACTGACAACAGTCGACTATCCATAACCCCAGTCGACTGTCCAGTCGACTCCTGTCTTCCTCTGGCTCGACTGATCTTTCTGTGTGCGTCTGATTTATGAGCAGTCGACTGCTGTGTAACACCCGGATTAATTTCCTCTATTTTTAGGATTTTTAATTAGATTTAAATTTTCAATAAAGGTCCTTTAGTTAAATGATAGAAGGGAGTTTGGTAAAATAAAATAGGTGAAAAGATTCGTCTTTACAAGACGAATCCAACGAAATTTGTTTGGGTCAATTTGGAGGTCGTTTGATGGTCGAACCAAGCGAACCAAAATTTAATCTGGTTCGATTTGGGAAATTAGACCCGGTTTAATTGGGATTTCTTAAACCCGAAGTAAGGAGTACTGTGCACTCCTCTTTTATAAAAGGTTTTTTTTTCTTTTCTCTCGGCCGCCCTCCTCTCCGCGCGACTCGCGCCCACGAGCCGCGTCCGCCCGCGCGGACTGCGTCCGCCGCCGCCCGATTTCGCCGGCGGAAACCTCGGAACGGACCGAGGAGGAAGCTATAAGAGGAGGCCGTGACCCAACCCTAGCCACCAGCCGCCTCCTCCTTTCCTCTGCTCGTCCGCCGCGTGAAGACAGCCTTCGCCGCCGCCGCGTGGACAAGCGTCGCCGCCGCCTTTCTCCCTCTGGTTGCCACCGCCCGGCCAGCCGCCCTCTCCGGAAGCACCCCGACGCCGCCGTCGCCGCCCCTTTCTCAGCCTCCTCCCGCCGAGCAGCCGACGCTGCCCTGTTCGGCCCCGTCGCGTGGAAAAGACAAAGCAGAGCAGCCGCCGCCTCCCTTCTCCCTTGCGCTGGTTGCCGGAGAAGCACCGCCGCCGCCGATAGCCGCCGACCGCCGACCGCCGCGCAGCCGACGCCCTACTCGGTTCGGCCGTGTCCACGCGTGGAGAAGACGAAGCCACGAATTAATTAATTAACTTAATTAATTAAGGTAATTGATTAGTTATTAATTAAAGATTTAATTGATTAATAGTTAATCGGTTATTAAAGGTTAATTAATTAATCATTACCTGATTAATTAGGTTAAGGGTGAAGGAGATTATTAATCTATTTAATTACATATTTCTTATATTACTTGGTTAATAATGAGTTAAATAGTTAACAATTAGTAACTGATTACTCTAATAAGTTTAGTAATTAATTAGTATGTAATTAAGGGTTAAGTTAAACAATTAATTAATTAAGTAATTAATTGATTAGTATTAGGTTAAAATTAATGGATAAGATTAATCGAAGAATCATTTGGGATTAGGTTAATGATTTGTTAAGTTGTAGTTATGATTTTTTGTCGTACAAGAAGGACTCGTGGACTAGTAGTACCTCGGAGGCTCGTTTCATTTAGACTATTCTAGTGAGCAATAAGGTAAGTACATTTCTCACCTGCAGTATAAGTTGTTTCCGTGTGGTTCATTCAATGATTATATTAAGCTTGCCATGACATGATTTCTGTTAAGCATGAATGTAGTTATATGTATGCTCTTTCCATGACATGATGTGTGTTAGACATGAATGTATTTATGTGTTCTTCCCTTGATTCATGTTAAAGTAGGAATATATGTATGTTCTTTTCATAATATGATTTAGGATTTAACCATGAATATGTAAATTATTCTTCCTACTTAGGATGGGAAGTAAAGCATGATAAATGATTGATGAAAGGACAATGATATATTAAGTAAAAGTATAAGAACTTTATGATATGTGAAGAAATGTATTTTACTTTTAAGAGGCGGGTATCGGGCCAAAGGTTCGCCCACAATGAATGAATTCCGGGCCAAAGGTCGCCCATAAGGAAAAGGAATTCCAGGCCAAAGGTCGCCTGATAAGATAAGTCCTCTGATAGCATTCGGTGGCTAGCTACCCCGAGTTCTATCAGAGATGCGCGCATTGATACTCCGCCAGGGCCCATAAGTATGTTTAAGTATGTTTACTATTTTCAAAAGTATGGACTTTCAGATATAAAGAAGCTAAGAAAATTTTCCTAGGCACTACAAGTATTTCCATGTTCAGATAGTTTTTGCTTAAGTACATGTCTTTGTAATTACAAGTCTTTTCATGTTGCCTGCAATGATTTCCGTGGTTTTGTGAGACTAGGTATGTACTTACTAAGCTTTGCTTATAGTTGCATTTCCTTATACTGCAGATAGAGGATAAGAAAAGGTTTAAGTGACGGGAGGCAGCAGGAGCAGTGTTTGGTGTGTGTGGCGGCGGAACAGCGGATTAGAATAAATAAATGAATAAACACCTTATATCAATTATGTCTTTTATATCAATGGCTTCCGCATCTTAAATTGAACAGTTGTTTTATTCCGTTATAAGAATATTCCTTTTGATAGAATTTATCTATTGGATTTTCTACCAATAATTTAATAATGATAAGGTATACGTAACATCCCAGACCGGAGGCAAGGCATGGAAAGTCCAAGAGGGAGTCTTAGCATGGAAAGTCCTTGTGGGTGAGAAGACCGGAGGCAAGGCAAAATGAAAGTCACAGAGGGCGTCTTGGCATGGAAAGTCCTCGTGGGTGAGAAGACCGGAGGCAAGGCATGGAAAGTCCAAGAGTGCGTCTTGGCATGGAAAGTTCTTGTGGGTGAGAAGACCGGAGGCAAGGCATGGAAAGTCCAAGAGGGAGTCTTGACATGGAAAGTCCTTGTGGGTGAGAAGACCGGAAGCAAGGCAAAAGAAAAGTCCAAGAGGGTCGGAGAGCGAGCTCTTGGCACGGGAAAGCCCTTACGAGGTAAGGCAAATGAAGATCAAGAAGGTCGACGACCAGAGTCTTGATCAAGCGAGGAAAGAACTCGGTAAGATTTCATTTCAGCCATCTTTCATTGATTCCAGTCGACTGAAGGGTAAGTTCAGTCGACTGATACCTAGTTATTACACCTGATACGCAGTT
>NW_027430954.1:0-2960 GCF_044706935.1 Curcuma longa | reverse complement strand
AAAAGAAAAAATTGGCCAAAAAAAAAAGGTAGAGAAGAAGAAAGTTGGCTTGATTACCTGGTTGAAGTTGTACAGAGCTCGATTGCTATCCTGTTCGATATGCAGAAGAACCAAGAAGACGACTTTCTGTCAATTAATCAAGAAGACCAGTTGGCTTACTGCGAAGATGTTGACTGCACGTTCACGTTCCTGTCAATTAATTGGATCTGCATTGCATTATAATATGACCGTCGAGGTCATGTGCCCAATCTTTGGACTTCTCGCCCTAGGACTTTTTCTATGATTGAAGTTGAACAGAGCGCAATGGTCTCCAGCTGGATCTGCACAGGAAGCATTAAGATATGAGTAAATTATTGCACTTTTAATTAATATTTAACAGTACATTAACCTAATTCTAAGTATTATTTATTATATCATACCTACATATTAACCATCAAACAGTAAGTAATTAAATTATTATATAATTCAAAACAAAATTTAAATATACACGTGTTCATCCATATAGAATATAAAATATCAAATATGTCCATACAATTACTACTAAACAGATACTTCATGGAAAGAAAAAAATCTGATACGGTCCACTTACTCATGAAACATCTTAAATGCAAGTTCTTGATAAATAGATCTGTCAATATAAAAACTCTTTATTTAACCTTTTTATTTTATTATCAAGAATTTAATATCGATTATGTAGACTTCGATTAGTTACTATTATTCTTTGAATATAACTCAGTAGTCTCTGGATAAGGTTGAGTTGATTATTACGGGATTGATATTGTTACAATAGATAAGAGTCGAATTTTAACAAAATTGAGAAAAATATTCTCCCTATAGTGATCAACTATAGCTTCTCGACTTACCTCCTCACAGATGATCATAGAGCCAACTATATAGGATCATTGGAGTGACGAATTCTACCTTTATGCTATAATTGAATTTGCTAATAATAACTTAATTATCACATGAGTTTAATATAATTTGAATATAACTCTAGCTTAATTATCACATAGGTTTAATATAATTTTACTCAATTCAATTCATAATTTATGTCCACTAATGGGATTTCTTGTTCATCTTCCTTCTTCTCTATTTTAGCTAGTACACATCCAACTTATTTTAGCTAACACAAAGTATTTAGTCTTTCAGACTGACCTAAGCATGATCAAATGCGACCCATGAAAATTTTCTACCATCCATTAGGATAAATTGAGACGTGCTTTGCAATGGATGACCCAATAGTCTACGTTCACTCCCTAAGGGGTGTCATTCCTACAAACCAAAAGGCACCCTACTCGATGACAATATAATAAAAGAAATCTAAACTAATCATCCAACAGAATAATCAAAAAATTCCTCAACTGCAAATATATATATATCATATATTTCATGGATAACAATTGATACACATATGAACACAACATATGCAATAAAACGAAAATAAAACAAATCAGAAATCAGCATGTCGAGATCTCTGAGCAACTCTAAAGAAAATCTGAACCAAATATACTATCAAAGTGTGTCTGTCCCTATAAAACTGGAGGTCAAAGAATGCAGACAATTAGCCAATACCTAAATGGATATCAAAAAGCATGAATTTAATCTTATTTAAGAAACCAAGATAGTAGAGTAATCACAATTTCTTATTGCAACTTTAAGTTCTTCAGAGTTATACATAATAAATGTATCATTATCTTCAGTTATCATTATCTGAAAATCAGGATAATATTTTTTTATATAAATTTTATATCTCAACTTAATTATCATTTATTATCATCAATTATGATAATTTCTCAATTCTTGTTATTTAGTCAAGAGATATATAAGATCATCAACAATATAATCTCAACATGGGTAAATATCATAATCCTGTGGTATCAACATGTATATTTGAATCAATAATATAAATCAACTAAAAAGTGAACTACTAGAGTCAATATCATCAGAGTATAATAATGTCACACATATAGGCTAACAACCTTCTCAGAATATATCGTTGCATACGTTATCTAACGTACGGGCTAAAAATCCTCATCGATAGAAGACATGATAAACACTAATCGCGAGCGACCGCGCTACCACAACAATATGTGGGTGGTTAGATGCTCTGGACCGAGGGCTATATCACGCCACCACTACACAAATATACGGTTCAATACTCTGGTATAAAGCTCTGAGTACAAAACTAGGCTCATAGTTCTCACTTTTTAGTATTTTCTATTCTCATCTTTATTATTTCACTTTATTTCCTTTTTATCATTTATCACAATTGTTATATCGTCAATCTGTATCTTCTCGATTAGTCTGAACGACCAACCTAAGTCAACTTTTAATATAAATTTTATTCATTAATTAAGGTATCATTGTAAGATTTGCAAGTAAAGGGCAAGTATCAATAAGATACAATGTCAACAATATAGAATATAAAAAAATCAAACAATTTAAAGATAGGTATGAACAGAAGAGTGAGTTAGAATATCCATATAATTTTTAAAACACTCTTTCCCATCTTAAACCCCATATGAATCCATGTGTGAATAGAAAATAATATCAGTTATTTACTCTTCAATGATCTAATTATTTTAATCATATTTTACTATTTTAAATATCATTTTAATTCCTTTTTTGAAACTATTTAATATATTTATTCATGCACAAGGAAATATATAAGAGTCAAAGACAGAATGTACCCACGTTTATGTACATTAAAAATTTTGAGTGTCAATAGATCACCATGTTTCACTCGAACTAGTATCTACAAATATAATATAACAATAACTCAAATACTCAAATAATCAAAGTGTTATCCAATAAGAATAATGACATAACAATCTAAACATTATCTACAATTCAAAGTCGAATAATCATTTTTAATTTCACTTCCTCATAATATTTTTCATTCCTAAACGAAACCTTCTGTTGATTCCGGTAGCTTCCGGAGATGTCGCAAACTGATACAG
>NW_027430953.1:0-5911 GCF_044706935.1 Curcuma longa | reverse complement strand
TCCAAAATTGGACTCGTCCTCACTGGTTCGCTCCTCCAGTGACTTACCTCGTGCAGCTCTACTTGACTTCTTAACCCACCAGGACTTCCTGCCAAGGATCAACCACCTTGGTCTTTCTGCCAAGTCTCAACCAACTTGGTCTTCGGCCAGTTGTCAGGCTCCGCGGACCCAACTGGACTTCCTGCCAGGGCTCAACCACCCTGGACTTCAGCCTGGTGTCTGGTTCTAAGTCTTTCGACCCTGCACACTTAGTAAAGAGATTAAAAACAACAACCTAACTTTAACCACTTTGTCATAGGCCTTGGACGTACTAACCCTGGGGGGTTAGGAACCAAGTAAATCTCGTGTGTCCCCTTTATTATTTTCTAATATTCCGCTGCGAGTTTTTATAGTTAACGAACAAATTTGAAAAAGCTACACGCGCTATTCACCCCCCTCTAGCGCGTACATCAATCCTACAATTGGTATCAGAGCCGGTGCGCTCTTGATTGGACTAACCGCCAAGGGAGCAAGACGGCAAAGATGGAGGGGGAGAAAGGTATGTTTTAAAAGTTCATTTTAAATTTATATAATATGTTTTAAGTGCAGGGAGAGAGGGCACTACAAAAATAAGTGTCCTACTCGAAAGATTCGGACGGCACCACCGGCGGCAAAGGAGCAACCGATGCCAGGAGCCCGGAGAAACAAGGACCACATCAAATGCTTCAAGTGCCAGAAAAACGGCCACTACAAGAACCGGTGCCCGGAGAGGAAGACGACGAAAAAGTCAGAATTAGGGGAAGCGATTCCGGTAAGTAGTTTAATTTACGAAAATACCCCTAGGTTGCATGCCCATGTTAGATCTACTCTTTTCTACAAATTTAGATAATTTTTCTGTAAATTTAGAAAATTTAGAAAAAGTTAATTTGAATAAATCAAATTTAGATAAAAATGAAAATTTAGATAATTTAAAAAATTCAAATTTAAATAAGATAAATTCAAATTTGAAAAAGTTAAATTTGGATAAATTAGAAAATTTAAACTTAGATAAAAATTTAAATAATCTGACTAAATCAAATTTGAATAATTCAAATTTGAAAAAGTCAGATCTACAAATATTAGATAATAATTTAAATAATTCAAATTTGAATTTTTCTAATTAAATAAATTAAAAATTCAAACTTAGATCCTAAAAATAAGGAGAATTTATCTAATTTAGATAAATTAATTAAAAATTCTGAATTAAATAATAATTTAACTAATTCAAATTTAACCAATTCAATTATTAAATTTATTAATTAATTTAAATTATCAAATAAATAAAAACTTAACCAAGTCTTTAACTCATTCAACCAAGATAATGATAACTTAATGATTCAAAAATAATTTAATAATTCTATTCAATTTTACACAATAATTCAAAATTAAAAATTCAAGATAATTCTGATAATAAGAAAAATTCAAACTCCAACAAGATAAATCCTAAAATTGATAATTTCATAAATAAAAATTCAAAATTAAATAATAAAATTAATTATAATTCAGTACCATTTAATTATGACACATTAAATAACTCCACTGCAAGTCAAGAAAAGTTAAATTCAATAATAATTAACTTATGTAAGAAAATAGCTAAGTCCGAAGACTTGGCTAAATCACTCCAAAAGAAGGTAGGACTTCTCAAGGAGAAAGTAAACAAATAAAAATTAAATTAAAATTAAATTAAATTAAATTAAAATTAAATTAAAATTAAATTAAATTAAAATTAAATTAAAAATTAAAATTAAATTAAATTAAATTAAATTAAATTAAAAAATTAAAATTAAAATTAAAATTAAATTAAATTAAAATTAAAATTAAATTAAAATTAAATTAAATTAAAATTAAATTAAATTAAAATTAAATTAAATTAAATTAAATTAAATTAAATTAAAAATTAAAATTAAAAATTAAATTAAATTAAAAATTAAATTAAATTAAATTAAATTAAAATTAAAATTAAATTAAAAAATTAAATTAAAATTTAAATTCAAACTTAAATTCAAATTAAAACTTAAAAGCTATGAACCTAATTAAAATAAATTACCTTTAATTATAAAACTAAATTAAAATATTACCAAATGAAACAATAAAAATAAAACTCAAAGTGTGTCAAAGTGGGTTGACACATTCGCGGGTCCACACGAAATGTATCAAATCGAGAATTTGATACATTCTTAGAAATTAAAAATTATTGTGTGAATTGTTTGACTCATGCATACTTGCCATGACATGCATCTGCTTTATTTTAAATGCATATAACATGTCATGTCATCATGTTTACTTAACGCTTAATCTAGAACGGTTAGTTAAGGACACATGAATGATTGACACTTGCCAACATAGTACCAGGGTGGGGCGAGATGATAGTACGTTAGGGAGGTTAGGTTAAGTGGTCAAGAAGGGTAAGGAGTACCTGACTTGATTTGCTTAGTCGAACCAAACTGACCGAAGCTACCTCGCCACATCCTAGACTAGTTAGACCAAGGTTTCTCAAGAAATCGGTTAAGGTCATAATTTCTTGAATCAGTTTTGTCTTAGAAAGTGGTCGTTGTTCCGATACCCAAGAAGGCCCCTGTGCCTCGCCACTGCCTGGAAACTGATTTTTGAAATGTGGACTTAATTGATTGACGGTTAAACCTGAATCTAACTCAAGGTCAAACATTTCATTAGAACTTAACTTAAAATTAATAAAGATAAAATTGACTACTCATCTCACATAACCCATAAGGTTACCCGTGTATGCCATGTATTGCAACACTTAGTACGGGTGAGATGATAAGGACAATTAAAGTACAATGTTTTGAAAAATATTTTCAAAAATTATTATAAATATTTTTATAAAAACTATTTTTGAAAATTTGATATTTCCTTGAATTTCATGCTTGCTGGGTGTATCTATATTATAAGTTTCAAAACTCTATATATTTGAAAATTGGTTGACCAACACATTAGACACAAACCTTTAGGTCAACACTAAGTCTAAGAACCCTAAGACACATAGGCAGAAAATCCTTGTGGTCAACAAGGATGTCCTAAGAGAGTGTCTAGTTCAGGGGGAGGTCATTCTTGAAAGATCTTATTTTTAAAAAGACCTCTTAAAACTAAAATCAAACTTTAAAAAATTCTAAAATTATTTTGAAAAATATTATTTTGTAAAATACTTTATAAATTGTTCTTTTAACTTGGAACAACCTCTAAGACACATAGGGAGATTGCCTTGTAGTCAACAAGGGGCCCTAAGGGAGTGTCAGATTTAGGGGGAGTCCAAACTTAAAAGTTCAATTGAAAATTATATTTTAAAAATCTTAAGTTATTTGCTCTGGCTGATTTAGATTAACCTCTAAGACACTTAGGGAGTTTGCCTTGTGGCTAACAAGGAGCCCTATGAAAGTGTCAGATTTAGGGGGAGATCCAAATCGAAAGAGTAAAATTAATTTAAAAATTATTTTCCCTAAAATTATTTTCAAAATTATTATACATTATCTTTTTATTTTGGGTCAAACCCTAAGACACACAGGGAAGTTGCTTTGTGGTTAACAAAGAACCCTGAGGACGTGTCTGGTTCAGGGGGAGACTCTGAATTAAAAAGATAATAACTAGTTTTTCAAAAACCTACCTATTTTGAAAACACTCTTACAAAATTATTTGAAAATATTTTGAAAAATAATATTTCAAAAATTATTATTATACATTATTCTTTTGATTTAGGATCAAACCCTAAGACACACGGGGGAGTTTGCTTTGTGGTTAACAAAGGGCCCTGAGGACGTGTCTAGTTAAGGGGGAGATTCTAATTTAAAAAGGATAATAAATAGTTTTTCAAAAACTATCTATTTTAAAAATACTTTTTCAATGAAAATCATTTCAAAATTATTTCAAAATTTATTATCAATTATTCTTTTAATTTGAGTCAAACCCTTAGACACACAGGGAGATTGCTTTGTGGTCAACAAAGAGCCCTGAGGATGTGTCAGGTTAAGGGGGAGATTCTGACTTAAAAGAATAATAACTAGCTTTTCAAAAATACCTATTTTGCAAAACACTTTTGAAAACTAATTTGAAAAATACCTTCAAAATCTATTTTGAAAATCAAACTTATTTTGAAAATTCTTTTGAAAAACTATTTTGAACAAATCTTTCAAAACTCAAACTTTGAAAACTATTTCAAAAATCTACTACAAAATTTATGTTTGCAAAAATATTTCAAAACTTACTTGAAAATCACCCTGAAAAATTTTTTTACAATCTACTATGGTCTTTCAAGAATTATCAAGACTTAGACGTGACCATAGGGATACCATTATTGTTGGTGCAAGAGAGAATGAACTTAAAAATATTAAATCTTTTTGATGTATGAAAAGGGGGAGAAGGGACCTTAAGTTAATAATATAGATTTCTCCCAGAAAATTAAACCCTGACCTATATTAACTTAAGAAATTGTCAAACATCAAAAAGGGGGAGATTGTTGGTGCAAGATGCACTAAGATCTTGCCTAGAGTTTCGATGTTTGACAATACACCTAAGTCTGGTCAGTTTGACCAAGGGTTGATCCAAACAGGACTTGATGTTTGGATGTGTGGAAGTGAGCGAGAAGACCTAGTCGGTTAGACTAGGCAGTGGAAGTCCTAATCTGGACGATCGGGCAAGGGAAGTCCTGGTGAGTGAAGCTGGGCAAGGGAAAGTCCTAGTTGTAGGCTAGGCAAAGGGAAGTCCTGATTTGGAGGATCAGGCGGAAGTCTTGGCAGAGTCAAGTGCACCAGGTGAAGTCTGGGCTGGTCTAGGTGACCGAGTCGCAGCAGAAGTCTGGGCTGGTCTAGGTGACCGAGTCGCAGCAGAAGTCTGGGCTGGTCTGGGTGACCGAGTCGCAGCAGAAGTCTGGGTTGGTTAGAGAGAACCGAACCGCAGCAAAAATCCTGGGGGGCGAGGACAGAGCCGAGCACAAGTCCAACAAGTCTGGAGGACTTGGTTGGCATGAATTCTCCAGAATGGAGTGGGTTAGACTAACCCAAGATTTCGGTAGAAATCTGAAGTTAGACCCACTAGGTAAGACTTTAGGTTGTTTTGTTTGCTTGTTTGTATGCTTGTCTTGCAGGAACCAGGAGCTGGAAGCAAGAGGGAAAAGCAGAGGTGAAGCAAGCAAAGTCAACTCAAAGTCAAGCTCAAAGTCAACTCTGGTCAAACCTGAGTTGAGTCGACTCAACCGGAGACTTGAGTCGACTCGGCAGTGGAGTCGACTCAGATAAGGTTTTGAGTCGACTCAGGCTGACGCAGAGTCAAGACTTATCGCAGTTGACGCCACATCAACTGGAGTCGACTCAGAAGGCAACTGGAGTCGACTCAGACAGGATAACGGGCGGAAGCGATAAAAGTTGATCTGCCACGTCAGCTGGAGTCGACCCAGATGGGCATCTGAGTCGACTCAGGACCAGTATATAAGGAGGCTTCGACCAGCAGCTGAAACAATTCAATTGATACGCCTTCCTTCCAACAAGTGGTGCTACTGAACGCGAACGAGGCCAGACGCTTGCAACCGGGGAAGATCCAGGAGGAGTGCGCGGCGCTCAGGACTTCCAGATCGGCTACAAGTGTTTGCTTTTAATTTATTGTTCTTACTTTCTGTTTTAATTTTTTGATTGTTTATTTACGGACTGTAAGACGGGTTTCTCCGCCTCCGAACAACGTTCGGAAAGGAGACCACTAGTGGACGGGCGCCTCCCGAATTAGGCCTTGGACGTACTAACCCTGGGGGGTTAGGAACCAAGTAAATCCCGCGTGTCCTTGTATTATTTTCTAATATCCGCTGCTTAGTTTTTGTGATAGTTAACGAACGAAAGTCAAAAAAGCGACACGCGCTATTCACCCCCCCTCTAGCGCGTACATCGATCCTACA
>NW_027430952.1:0-21893 GCF_044706935.1 Curcuma longa | reverse complement strand
TAATGTGTTCAATAACTATTATTTTATCTTTAACACATTTTTTTTATGACTAGATACTTAATATCAATATGTTTAGTTTGACTTTCACTTTTATTCCATAAAGACAACAATTGAATTGTCATGATATATCCTCAATGGCCTAGAAATAGAATCCACAATTTTAAACCCCAAAATGAAACTCTTCATCCAAACACCATACGAGGTCACTTCAAAATAAGATATGAACTCGACCTTTATAGTGAAAGTGGCAATCAACGTTTGCTTTGCGCTTCCCCAAAATACAGCTCCACCGGCTAGCATAAAAATATATCATAAAGTTGGTTTTCGTGAATCAATACAACTAGTGTAGTTTGAATCAGAGTAGTCAACCACTTGCAGATTCTTAGCTCGTCTAAATACAAGCATATAGTCTTTAGTTTTTGAAGGTATCTCATCACCTTCTTTGAATTTTTTCAATGGTCTATACCCAGATTACTTTGATATCTTTCTAACATGCCAACAGCAAATGCAATATCAGGTCTAATGCGGACATGAGCATACATCAAGCTTTCAACAGCAGAGGCATAAGGAATATTTTTCATTTGTTCCCTTTCAAAGTCATTTTTGGGACATTGATCCATATTGAATGTGTTACCCTTCACAATGGAAGCTATATTTGGTAAAAATATTCAAAATCTCTCTAAAACTTGTTGATATAGGTTTTTTGAGACAAACCTAAGATTCTTTGAAATCTGTCTCTATGTATCTTAATGTCATGATATAAGATGCATTATACATATCCATAATAATAAAAAAGGAATCATATTGAAGTTCTTAAAAAGGAATTATTTACCTTATATAATAAACACTTATCATTGGTTGCAAGTAAAATATCATCTACATAAAGAATAAGAAAATAAATCTTACTCCCATTGACCTTTTGGTATATATATTGATCTATGACATTCTTCAAGAAACCAAATAAAGAGATGACATCATGAAATTTCAAATACCATTGACAGGAAAGCTCATTTCAATCCATATATGGATTCTTGAGCTTGTATACCAAGTGCTTACTGTTACTAGAGGAAAATCCTTTTGGTTATTTTATATAAACCTCTTCCTTTAGATCTCCATTAAGAAACATTATTTTCACATCCATTTTTTGCAACTCTAAGTTAAAATGTACAATCAATGTCATAATAATATAAAAGGAATCCTTCTTGATTACTGGAGAAAACATCTCTTTGTAGTTGATTTCTTCCCTTTGAGTGAATCCTTTAGTCACGAATCTTGTATTATATCTCTCAATGTTGCCCAATGAATTTTTCTTTGTTTTAAAGACCCATTTACATCCTATGATTTTTGCACCATCAGGCAACTCAACAAGATCCTTCAGACTCCATTCGATGCTATAGAATTCAATTGTTCTTTTATAGCATCATACCAAATTTTTTATTCACTAAATTCATGGCTTGTGAAAATGTTTTAGGATCATTTTCAACTACAACATTAAAATTCAATTCTTGTAGATACACAACATAGTTATTAGGTATTGCTAATTTCCTTATTTTAATAAATCTTCTTAAATTATCCTCTTGAGGAACTTGTTGTTCAATCGGTTGAATAATTTCTTATTGTTCCTCATTATCAGTTTGATTGACTAGATTTTTATCAACATTTTATGAAATTTACTCAATTGGTTGTCTAATACTTATTTGTGCTTGAGGGGTGTGAATGACAGCCTAACCATAACTTGAATAAGGTAGCTGATCATTAGTGTGATTTTTCTCAAAAGCTATGTCTTGAGAATGATCACTCACATTAGTCAAGTCATTTTCAAGAAATTTTGCATTTCTTGATTCCATAATTCTAGTGTTGTGAGATGGACAATAAAATATATATCCTTTGGACTTTTCAACGTATCCAATGAAATACCCACTTACAGTCTTTGAGTCTAGTTTCTTTTCTTGTGAGTTATAAACTTTTATTTAGATGAACATTCCCAAATGTGTATATGTTACAAACTCAATTTTCAACCTTTCGACAACTCAAATGACGTCCTTGAAACAGTCTTGGTTGGAACTCGATTTAATATATACATTGCCGTTTTAAGAGCTTCAGTCACAAGGATTTAAGAAGTTTAGAGTTGCTACGCATACTCCTAACCATGTCCATTAAAGTTCGATTTCTTCTCTCAGTCATACCATTCTAGTCCGGTGAACCAGGCATGGTATATTGGGCATTAATACCATTTTCTTGAAGAAACTTCGCAAATGGACCAAGTGCTTATCAACTCTTAGTGTATCTACTATAGTATTCTACACATGTATCCGTTCTCAAGATCTTAATTTATTTTTCACATTAATTTTCTACCTTAGTCTTAAATATATTAAAGACACGTAATGCTTCACTCTTATTATAAAGTAGGTAGTCTTTCAAATCATGTATATCCATGTCTAGGCAACATATATCTGAATGTATGGTCTCTAATATATCAGTACTCCTCTTGGCACCCCTTTTGGATTTGTTGACCTACTTTCTCTTTATGCAGTCCAGACAAGTCTCAAAATTAGCAAAATTTAAAGTAACAAGTACTTGATCATTTACTAGTTTTTTAATCCTCTCTTTAGAGATATGTCCCAATCTTCGGTGTCAAAAAGTAAAGGAATCCTCATTTATAACACATCTTTTAATACCCGCTCGAACATGCATAGTGGTATTGCTATTATTTTATAAAGATATAAAATAAATGCCATCAATCATTATACCATTTTCACAATTAAAATGCATATTCCAATTATCTCCACATGTGAGCACATCTTGTTTCCAAAATAGATGCTTCACTCATTTCCTATTGGCTTCCTTAGGCTTTGCATATCTAGTAAGGTATTTGTGACATTGATTGTAAAACTAGAATCAATTCACCAAATATTATAAATCATACTAATCATATTAGATTTATAACAGACAAATGAGATAGGAATATCTTTCTTTTCAAACCAATTCTTAAATTTACTGTAATCATTCTTCATATGCCCTTCTTTTTATAGAAGAAACACTTGAATTCCTTCGTTGGGGTGGCATCTTCCCTTTCCCTTTCCTCTTGATTGTGGCTTGATTTTGTGGCTTCTCTTGTGTAGTCATAAGAACATTATCACTTATTTCGATCAACAAGTTTCCTTCCTCTTGTACACACATGATCATTAATTCATTGATTGACTACTTATTCTTATGTGTAATGTAGAAAATTTTGAAAGGACCATATTGATGAGAAAGAGTACATAAGATGTAGTATACAAGGAAAGTTTCAGATATTTACACCATGAGTGTCTTCAATCAAGTTGTTATATCCCTCATCTTCATGATGTTCTCTTGTACACCTTTCATGTTGGTGAGCCTTAATGATGAGAATTCCATTATGAAGGTGCTAGTAAGGGTCTTGTTTGAAGTTACAAATTGTTCATCAATTATCTTAAATAGGTCCTTAACTTTTTCATGTTCCTCAATTAAACCTTGAATACCAACATAGATTTTGGTCTTTATGAACATTACCTAGAAACGATTAGATCACTATCATTTTTTATAAAAGTCAATCTTATTAAGGCGGTTGATTTCATCAATAGCAGGTGGTTCATCTTTCCTTATAATATAGTCAATGCGTCTAACCATCTCAAATGAACAAATGAAGGAGAATTTTTTCCTTCTAGACTTTATAGTTATCACCCTTAAGTTTGAAAATATCGCAATGCATATCGTAGAAATTCGAAGATTGTGTTGCATAAATTAAATACATATTTATTTAAAAAATTAAGAAAAATATCATGTTTTATCAATATAAATCATATTTAGAAAAAAAAATCTAATGACATAAAACTTGCATGTGGGCTAAAGTTTTAATTAAATTAGATTTTACTATAACTTTATAATAAAACTATCATTTTGTAAAAACTCCCATGGGTAAATTTAATATATATATATATATATATATATATATATATATATATATATATATACATATATATATAATTTGATATTTTATTCTAATTAATCATATAAATATAACAAAGATCTATGTGAGGCAAAGGCGGATGTATTAAGGGGCTGGGGTGGCCCCCCCAGCCCAAGTTGGTTTAAGATAATTTTTATCTGCAGAACTTGCAAGGATGTTCTTAATTATTTTTGATATTGTTTGAAGGACATTTCATGCTACTCTTTCATTTGAAATATTGTTGGATTAAAATAGAGTTTAGCAAAACTTATTACAATATTATTTTTTATTTTAATTTTTTTTCCCTTCCCTTCAAAAACAGGACTTTGGGTCCACCGTCGTCCAACCAAAAGACGAGTTGCTTCGAGGGTCGTTGTGTTCCTGCACCTCCTGATAAAGCAGTTGTTATGTGTTCTGCTCAGCATATAGACCTAGAAATCAACCCGATAAGCCGATAAGGAAACCTACCCGATAAGCCGATAAGGAAACCTGATAAAGGTTACTGGTTAATAGGTTTTAGGGTTAATGGATTGTTGATCTATTGGATCCTAAACCAACCCGATAAGCCGATAAGGAAACCTGATAAAGGTTACTGGTTAATAGGTTTTAGGGTTAATGGATTGTTGATCTATTGGATCCTAAACCAACCCGATAAGCCGATAAGGAAACCTAGAAATCGCGAGTCTGCCTTCGTTGGGTCCCGATCGCGCCTCCGTCTTCTTCGTGTCTTCGTCGGGCGCGGCGGCAACAACTTCAGCTTGGATTGCCGGCGATCTGCAAGGTGGCTGAGGACGCCGGTGAGTGAAGGGTGGATTGGGCAGTGCCGGTAACAAGGTCAATCGGCGGCGGCGGTGGGCGTGAAGGGCAGACTGGAAGAGTCGAAGAGAAGAAGTAAATCGGGTGAGTTTCAGCCGAATAGCTTGATTAAGTGATTAAGTTTGTACTTAGGTTCTTGATATGTATCTTTGGACAATTCTTTTGTTCAAATGAATATATCGTTTTCATTATATGACCCCCCCCCCCCCCCCCAAATATGAAATCCTGGATCCGCCCCTGATGTGAGGTAAAATTTATTATATTTATATAATTAATTATAATTTATGTTCATTATGTGATCCTAATCCACTTAATGTATAATTTTATATAGTAATTATTTAGTGACACAGTCAATACTTTCCAAGAGTGCTCCTAAGAAATATTGGTAGGGCTTGACCTCTTTAAAAACAAACCTCCTTAGTCAGAGCAACGTTACCAGACAGACTAGTACTTCAGGCATTAGCCTAATGTGGGAGCATCAATAAGGCCAGTTTATGAATAACTCCCTTAGATCATGTCTTTTAATGTCATCTTATAATTCATATTAAACTTAATTATTCAAATAATGAATCTTCATAAGTTAAAATTTTTAACTTAATTTGCAAGTATAATTTATGAACATATCATCAAATCATGTGTATATCAAGAAAAATTCACAATAATTGATATATCATATGTAAATCTATTCTAAGAAAATAAATATTTATAATTTTAGAAGGATAATATTTCTAAATACCAAATTTAGAAATTTTAAATTTTTTCCAAACAACCTTGTAAATTGAAAAATGTCAAGGCTCATAATGGATTATACAAATCCAGGGCCCATAATACAATTTTGAAACTAACAGCTCATGCGATCATGAAATTACATTAACATATTTTTCAAAAAAATTACTTGTTTGAAAATTATATCAACGTGAAAGTAAAAATGACTCTGATATAAACTACTAGAAATTTATACCATACTTTGTATTAAATAAATATGATAATTGAATAGAAAAAATAATTGATTGTTGTCTTCAACCATTGATATTTGAAGAACGCCTTGAACACTATTTGATGTTGCTTAATGCTTGAGAGTCTTCCTAACACTCCAAACTTCTTCTTTAGATTGTGTTATTATTTTTGAAAGTGTGTGTGTTTACGAACCCTAAATGCCACTATTTATAGAGGATTCATTATCATCATTGAATCAATCCAAGATGGTGGTAAATCAAGATAATCATACACTTAATAAAAGATATAACATAATTTTGATTAATTATGCACATTTAAATTTTATAATATATAACCACTTAATTAAGATAAAAGATTATACATAATTAAAATCTTAACAAATATATATATCACAGAATAAGATAAAATTTATAACTAAAATAATTTTTTTTCAATAGATAATTAAAGTTTGAATAAGATAAGATTTGTAATTAAAATAAAATCTTTTCAATAGTCTAAATCTTAAATCTTAAAATTTTAAATTATAAATTTTAAACTTTGAACATTGAAATAGTTAATTTTTTATATAGTAGCCGTGATTGAATAATTTCTACACATTATGACTAAACTTTAAATTTTAAAATATTATTATATCAAAATATTTTTTATTAACTTAGTTAAAATTATTTAAATTTTATTAAAATTATTTTAAATCAATAAAAATTATTTTACAAGTAATTTTTACACCGCTGCTGCTGGCGCACGAAGAAACAGGGGCGCTGCTGCCTCTTCTGCCGCCTCTTCTGCCGCCGCTGCTGGCGCACGAAGAAAGCCGCTGCTGGCACACGAAGAAACAGGGGCAGTCCTCTTCTGCCGCCGCTGCTGGCGCACGAAGAAACAGGGGCAGTCCTCTTCTGCCGCCGCTGCTGGCGCACGAAGAAACAGGGGCAGTCCTCTTCTGCCGCCGCTGCTGGCGCATGAAGAAGAGAAGGCTTCGACGAATTTCCATGGCCCCGCTTGCCGATTCGCCGCTACAGGGACGCTGCTGTCGCAACATCACTGTCGAGTGACATCGCCGCCCTGCACCCGCGATCGTTGTTGCCGCGTCGCGACGAATATCACAGCCACTGCTTCTGCCGCCGCGTGATACGCCGTCCTGTTCCCGTGCCAGTGCCGCGCGCTTCCGCCGCCTCGGTGTAGAAACTGGCGAGAGAAGGATAAAATTGGGAGATGCTTTTAATATTTTTCTTCCCCTTCCTTACACCCCGATTTGGGGTGTAAGAAATTGTGCCGATTCATGGGCATGGAAGGGGACAACTTCCCCTTCTTTCCCCTTCCCTCCTTACCTCACTCCATCCCAAACAGAGGTAAAATTTTTTTTTCCCCCTTCCTTACCTTTCCCTCCCTTTCCCTCACCTCCTCCCAAACAGACGCTAAAAGGAAGCCGAGGCCCCCACGGGCGGGGTCAGCTGGTCAGGGCCTAGATGCTTGCAGTTGAAGGTATGCGGTTCGAGGGCTCATGACGCACATGAGATAACATCAAAATGTGTCATGTTTCCAATTCCCTCGAGCCACTATGCCTTGGCCAGTCCCGCATTCACCGTGATTTACTCCCCCTCATACTTGTGGGGCCGGGGTGGGGGGCCGCTAGGTTGGCGGTTCCAACCTTTGCAGCTAAAAGGAAGCCGAGACCCTCAAATCCCCTCCCGCGCGTGGGAGCCACACCAGGATGCAACAACACCCAATTCCACTCCTGTCTCGTTCCTCCGCTCGTTTAGCGGATCCCATCGGCCGTTCTCCGATGTTTACCTCGCGCCGTTCACGCCCACCTCCCTGCTCCCGCCTCCTTCCTCCCGATTCCCTGTCCCTTCCCCTTTAGTCCGCCGACCATGATCATGCCGTGAGGCCTCGCCTGGACGCATGAGAACGGGAACTAGGGCTTTCCGAAGATGACATTTCTAATCATCTAGGGTTTCCCTCCCGCCACCATGGTGCACATCTCCGAGATCACCGACGGCGCCGCCGCCGCATCCCCCAAGGCAGATCAGCAAGTTGTCACAGAGACACTCTCGGCTGCTGCAGATACCTCCGTCGAACAAGACAGCTCCACCCACGGATTGGAGCAGCCGGCTCCACTGGTCCAGGAACCTGCCTCCCTGTTTGAGGAGAACGAACCCCCGCCACTTCCACTGCTGATTCCTCCTCAGGAGACTCCCTTGGAGCCAGATGAGCCTGTTCATCCTCCGCCACTGGAGCCAGAACCGGAGCTGGCACCGGCGTCAGTGTGTCCATCTGCCTCTGTGCCGCTGGATGGCTCTCAGATCGTGGCTCCAGCCCCTGCCACTGCTTCTGCCGCCGTCAAAGTTCCCTATAATGAGTACGCTCTCCGCGTTGCCTACATCATGCGCAGCTACCTCCACATGCGGTCCAGTGGGGCCACCGCCAACGTCACTTCTGTCGCATCCAATGGGGAGTCCTGCTGCAGGGCGATGATGGAAGTGATTCGGAAGGAGAATGGGCGATGGGGAGTGTCGAAAGTTGAGACTGAGCACACTCACCAGCTCGACCCGCCACAGGACCTCGTGGGCACACTAGCTACTGGTGGTCTGGTTCCCGTTTTAGGCATGGAGTATGACTCCATTTCAGCTGCTAAGCAGTACTACAGTGCTTACAGTGAGAAGATGGGTTTCCAGTCCAAGACAGGCTCAGGGAAGAGGTCGAGGGGCACGAGGCTCTTGCTCATGCAGAGGTTCTTATGCTCCAAAGGGCACTTCCCCACCTACGACAATGTTGCTGAGAATACTATGAGGAAGAGGAAGCACATTTTGAATAAAAAGGTAGTTGAAAAGGAAGCAAAAGAAGTCAAGACAGATTGTGATATGCTCGAGGTGATTCGGGTAGAAAGCTTAATGGAGAAAGATAGCATGGCACTTGAGGATCATAGAGGGGAAATAGATGCAGAGAAGGCTCCATCTGGTTCTGGAAATGATAAAGGGAAAAGGAAGAACTGTGGGAAGGTACCACTGGTATCCAATTCAGGACAGTCCCGGCTGTTGAGAGAGCTTGGCATAAAAGTATCACGCTACACAAATGAGGAAAGAAGGAATATAATACTTAAATACATCCAGAAAAGGAGTGGTAGACAAGCAGTCGACAGATCCATTAAGGTTTCATTCATGAATTTCTCAAATGAGATTTGAGTGAGGAGCTTGTTTTCGATTAAGATGATCAAGTTGAAATGGAAAAATGTAGTTTCTGCTTGGGTATATTTATTTAATTTAGTTTATGTTATGTTTTTTCTTAATTTTATTTAAATTCTTGCTAGATTCCCTCTCGGCAAGCTTTGGCAGAAAGGAGGCAATGTGGTGTTGGAGAGAAGTTTCTTAGTAGAGAAGAGACACAGGTAAATATAAAACCCTTGGATTTGAAACATCTTTGATCCATGTGAAAGTTTAGTGATTTTCATACCTTTTCATGTCTTCTTTACTTGCATGAATAACATCATGCCTCTTAGTTTCACAGATAGATTCTTTGATCTTTCATGTCAACTCTCATGTTTGCTGAATCTTTTTTTTTTAACATTTTTTTGTGTGTTGTGGTGTAAGGTTTAGCCTTTGTTTGGATTTAAGAAAGTTTAAATGGAAGATTATAAGATGTGTATGCAAGTGACATGTAGTTGAATCACCATATGTTGCATACAAAGAGAAATTATTTAACTTTGTTCTTAAAAATGTTAAAATTTCAAGAAAAAAATCCATAATGCTAATTTTTATTGTGGAATGGAATTGATAAGGAGTAGAATAGTGATTTCTAGTAAATCGAACAATAATATGGATTCCTTAGCTTAGTTCATAGAATGGAGAGATGGATTGATTTCTTGTTCTGTACAAATCCTATGGAATATATAAGGAGTAGTTTCCACAATGGTAAATAACCCTTCAAGTAAGATACAATGGTTGCCCTATTTTATTGATTCCACTTTACTAATTCTACCCATCCCCCCATTTGCCGCATCTAGTTGGCCCATTCCAAATCTTGGTTTATCTTATTCCACTTGGTTTGCTAATTTTGCTAGGATTGCTTATTAATCCATGTGGCCTTTTTGGTTGGTTTGCTAGGTTTGTTAGAATTTTAGTTACACTAAGTGCTAATAAATGACTCTTGACTGTGAAATTCTCATTAACATATGCTTATTAGTATTAACCTATTACTTTAAAACTTATGTCTAAATAATAGATATTATTAGTGATGATGATTATATGATTAATACAATGAAAGGAGTTGGGGGTACTTGTATGTAATTGTTAAAATATTTTCATTTATAATCTTAATAATTAATAACTTAAAACCCTACGGTATTAATTGTTAGTAGTAGCCCTAGAGCCAATTATGTAATGATTAATTAGAGACTTTTGTATCATATTCTATTATTAATAAAGGCAAGGTTTTTTTGGTTATTATACTTACTTTGTATTTGTGTCAAATAACTAAGTATAATAATGCCCTTGGATAGCTAGTTCTAATCTACATCATATCGATTGTTTGAATTAATAGTGAGATGATGTAGAGAACACTACTCTTAATCATTCCTAGTCAAGCATTAATATTCAAGGACGATGTTAATGCGTTGTGACTAGCATGTAGGTCAATTGGATGATTTGATCTCACAAGTCATGGATATGAGATATCGAGTTGACACATGAGTATACATTAGAGAATGTATACTGAATTAACCCGCTATGAGAAAGTTTCATGGATCGTTATATGAGTGTCATAAACTTTCTCACGTGACTATTGGTATGAATAGTCCTTAGACCTGAAGTCACTACGGTTCTCTACATAAGGAGTTATGTACTTTGGTATCGTCAAACGTCACCCGTAATAGGGTGGACTATAAAAGCTATCACTGGGTATGTAACAAATTATGCGGAGGGATGTGAGTGATGTAGATGAGATCTGTCCCTCTCATATAATGGGAGTGATATCTTGCGACCTCTTGATAGAGTAGGGTCACGAAATGCATGATCATGCTCAAATGAGTCAATATAAGATATTGAACTCATTTGCTTGAGTCTACTTGGGAGTCAAAAAACACAAAGATTGATAAGAGAATGACACAATCTATGACTCATTGATCAATCTAAATATTGAGGATAGAAGGACATAGTCATACATTATTATAGTCACGAAGGTTATGTCAGATCTCGACATTATTGTCACTTGAGTAGCAATGATGCATTGTTAGATGTTACTCATTACTTATGTTTCTAAAATGGATTTTAGAGACATTGCCAACGTTATGAGAACCTATTGGGTCACACACAAATAACACTCTATTTGGAGATGATTCATTTTAGTTTGACTAAAGGAACAATTAAACTCATTAGATGACCTAGATTTGAGTTAGACTCAAGTTGGTTGAATTTGAGTTAGAGTCAAATTAAATCAAGTTGATGAATGAATTTTAATTCATCATACATGATTAATGTGGATTAATTATACATTAAAGAAGAGGAAGTTATCATGCATGATTAATAGAATTAATCATGCATTGATGAAAAAATACCAAAAGCCTAAAAACCATTGGTATTCATGGTATGAATATAAAAGAGTTTTTCTTCTAAAAACTCAAGTATGGTTCATCTTCTTCCCTTTCTTCTTCTTGGCCGAGCACATCACAAGAGAGGTTGCTAGCACAACCAAATTTTTTTCCAAAAAGTGAGTGTTAGTGTGGATACGCATAGAGGCACGAACAATTGAATGTGCTAGAGATCCGATAACCTTTGGACGAGCGAGATAAGCGAAGGGCATGCAACAAAAGTATACCCTATTAGATAGGATTTCATATATTTAAACTTGTATGAATTTTTCGCATGGATCACAAAAGGGATCCTATTTTCCACTACGAATTTTTTGTTTATCACATAGGATTCCCAACATTAATATCCTATTTAATGCCATAAAGACTATTTATACGTTAGCAACATTTATTGGTATCATACTAAAGTATATCCTATTCAAGTGAGAAAATGTTGTCCTTATTTATTCTCACACTACATCTTGCATATCATAGAATGTTGTGCACTATAACTCATTGCAAGACAAATTGTTACCTTAGCAATTAACTATAAGAGCACGTTTAGTTCAGGGTTATCGTTGATAACCTTGGTTATCGTTGTCCAAGTTTTATCAACGATAACCTTGTTTGGTTTAGATTATGATCGATTCCCAAGTAATACAACATCACCACTATATCAACAAAATATCAGCAAATGGATTATAAATCCAGAATGTGATTACCTTGGCTATTTAAGATTTTCTACAATTTCGGAGGTTAATAAATTTTTTTTCATGATTACCCTCCGATTTTAAAACTGAATTAATCGAAATGTACAATGAAACTAAGTTAATTAATTCAATAAATTTTAATTTAAATACTAATAAATTTAAAAAAGATAATTTAAAGAATTATTTTATTAATATATATAAATTTATTTTAAATTTTAAAAAATTATAAATAAATTATATTTATTTATTTTTATATATTATCAATTTATTATCATCATTAATATTATTAATATTAATATTATTAATTTAATTTAATTTATTTTAAAAATAAATTGAATTAAGGATAATATAGTAAATATTAAATTGGTTGTGCTTTATTCCCTCTAAATAAATAAGTTGAATTAAATAATATTAGACTATGTTTTATACCTCATAACTTTAGTTATGTGATTATCTGGTAATCACATAACCAAGGTTATGCATGATGATTTGAATCAAACGCACCCTAAGGATCGTCACCTACAAAGAGTGTAGCTTAAAACTATAATTCATGTCTGGAAGGAGTTTGCATAGAAGAGCTTCGTGCAGAGATGGTTGCCTAGGAACTCTTAAAATGACTTATTCTCTTAAACATTTGGTATTAGATAACATATTCTCTAAAATATCTTAATCTCCTAAATTTTATTCCTAACATAATGTTTAAATTTTATAAGATTTAAAATCTTTAATAACTTTTAAAATTTAAAAGTCCATAATTATTACTATATTATTCTCTTTTACTAAGTATTTGATTCCTGGTGAGTTATTGATAACTTCTCATTGATTGCCTTATCCAGTATTATATCATCAATTGCCTTTTCCAATATATAAGAATTGCAATGCAATCTTAATTATTAGCTTCAAGAAACAATGCTTCTTTTTATCTTTTTCTTTGGCCATTCCTTCTTCTAATGAATAAGGTAATCATCTTCGTTATCCTCTTAATCTTTGAGAATTGAGTATCGACTTTTTTAACTCTATTCTTTTTCAATTGCCCCTTCCAATGAATAAAGGAAACAAGTTAGATAAATAATCATTAGAATCATGATTTTATGATTATAATAAAGTGGACAAGAAGGTTTGTCGAGGAGCTTTTATGATACTATTTGAGTTTACAATTCTAAGAGAATAACTCAATAATAATGTAATTTCATTTCTATCGTCGATATGTATCTCTCATGTAAGCTTTTGCTATTATTATCTTAAGAATTATAATGTTACCTCTCTTCCTAACTACTCTTACTATTTCATTTCTTAACAAACTATTTACAACAATATCTACTTCATTTTTCATTTTATTCTTTCTTGTGTTTCATAACTTAAAATTGGAGTTCTAATCATCTTTGCCTTCTCTCCTATTTGTTCTTTGTGAGCACAAAATATTAATTCTTCTCCTAACCATCTTATTTACTACCTCCATTATTTTTACTAGTAAGCGTTTCTACATTCTATATTCCAAATCTAAAACAATTAATATTCTTATAATTTTTTTCTTATCTAACTTAAATGTGAGAACTCTTATATATTTAACACTACACTCAAGTTCTTATAGAGATATAACAGTCTTTGCCAAGACGTTATAGTCGAATCCTATAACGCGTTCATTCCAAGGAACAATATACCATTAGCACAATAGTTTGATGAATTTATACATAATATTTTCTTTTGTTTGATGTTGACTGACAACTTAACACAACTTTATCTAGCTTGAGATCGACCATGGTAGAAATTTGCCATAGCGGAGTTATGTGATATTGTTACATAATTTTTTTTAAAAATCCAACTATAGGACTAACACCCACTTTGAAGGAGGCTCCTAAATGCTTGCTTGGTCATTGGTTCGACCCAATACTCGTATTGTTTATCACCATCTACACCAGCATTACAATTTATCCTTTAACATCAAACATAACTTCTAAGATTGACCCTATGAAGAAAGAAGATTTGCCACATAACAAAGAAGGATTTTTGCCTCTAGAAGATATACCAAATTTCCCCTTTAAATCTAACATAAAGTTCGAAATGCACAAAACTTAGTGCAAAGACAACGTCTAGACTAGCCTTCCTATGAAAGATGATTGGTAGTAGCCATACGGACCACTTTGGTCTCCAATTAGCTAAGGAAAAGGCAAAGGTAGTCGCTCATTACCTAGATCTTAGAGAAAACTTCTGTATAGCCATTGTCTAACATCTTGGCTGTTCAACATCATCAACTTTCTTGATGCACCTACCCTAGGAGAAAAGGAAGGTTAATCTAGGGGAGGAGAGGCATTGGGAGGAATAAAACCCTAGAAGACGAAGGGGTTTTAACTAGGATGAAGAAGATGGTAAGCTTGATTTCATATCAATCATCATCCAAGAGACTAATTTTTCATAGATTTACATTAAATTACAACTTAACGAATAGAGACCATTATTCACCAAATAAAACAAAAATAAATTTAAAAAAATCTAGGGATAACACACTATTAAATTTTAACTTTGGGTTAGAGTGGACTGGTTTTAGGGTTAGGGTTGTGTTCCTCTGTAATCCCCTATGAATGGGAGGCTATAGGTTTGATTCAACGCCCTCCATTCTGCCACCCTTCGCTTGTTTAATTCACGTCTTCTCATCTCTATGCCCTAGCCATTTCCGAGTCTTTCTTTTGTGGGAGTTATCCACCACAAACATCCATGAATTGACGCGCCTAGTATTATTTGTCTCAACCACCTAGAAACATCCCGGAGCAGTTGTCCCTCCTGAAATCCTTAATCTCCTGCGCAATTTAGCCGTTGCCCAATCCTTCTTGCTACGTACTCATGACACCTCTCTACCTCTCCAACAGTGTGAGATTATTATCATCCTTTTATCTCTCTTCTTGAAGGGAAGCCTTGGCTATAGTTGTTGTTATGTGATCTTGAGGTCATGGGTTCGAATTGCGGAAACAACCTTTTGCAAAAAATACCAAGTAAAACTGCGTACAATTGACCTAATGTGGTTCAATTTTTCCGCAGAACTCCGTACTGGTGGGAGCTTTATGCACCAGACTCTCTTTTTTTCATCCCGTTGCTTCAATGCCAAGACTATTAAGACTTTGCTATTAGGCAACATAACCTATCATGGTCTAGTTGTCTTTGTAAGATTATGTGATTCTTAGCTGCCTCCAATCTTCAACATCCTCAACTCTCCATCAATGATGACAATCTTTAGAAGAGACAGAGAAACCTAGTGTCTTTTTTGCATCTAAGTTATCAGATCACTTTAACCTTGATTGGGCAAAACCCAGCGGTGACTAGATCCAAAGGAGCAGTAGCAGAGTTCTAAAGAGGTAGTAGAGAATAACTAAAAGGGGAAGGATAAAGAATGTGAGTAGATTTCTTCGAAAGAAAAATGAGATGGATAAGCTATTACAGCACAGTTTCTTCAAAGGAAACAAACACAATATAGTAAAGTAGTAATTTTTCCCTTGGATTACTCTCTTGCTTCTCCCTTCCTGTAAAGCTAAACCCTTCTTCTGGCTGTGCTCGAACATCTATGTTACATATTCCTCGCAAAATAGATAATTGCCTAGGCCAATTTGATGAACTTTCAAAAAAGTTGTTACTTTTTTCTTTACTACCCACTTGATCTCAACCACAATTATTTTTTCCCCTACTTCCCACTTGATCACAACCACCTTCCCTTTTTTATTCTTGCCCTTATAGTAAATATCCTCTCCTTCCCTCTTTGTTCTACTCTTTTTCAGCAACATTTTACTTCCTCTGAGCCTCTTGATCTGCTTTGCCTCTTTGATTCCTCATTGGCAACACCTTTCTCAATTCCGCAAGATTATGGAAGATAAGGATCGTAAAGGCAGAAAATTTCAAATAGATTTAGGAATCTAATCAAGTATCGTTAAAAGATTTACATATGGATTTCAACATGAGAACTTTAGAATCTATCTATAGTGATAAATCCTTCGCTTGAATTGTACTCATGAAGCCTCATGATTGCTGAGAAGAAAACCCTCTCTTATAGCACCATTCTTCTATACGCTATCATTCACCTCTTAGTTACTCTCATAATGCCAACAACAATTTATCCTTTACGCTTTCATTGTTATATAACTAATTCATTCTTATCACTCCAATAACAATTATTAAATTTTATCTCACTAGATGGGATTGGCTATATGGATCCTTTTACGCCATTGGGTTCTATCTCCTACTATATCATTATTTATATTTAAATAAATTTTATCTTGTTTTATTGTTACTAACTAAGTCTTTTTTGTTTTTGTTTTTCTCATTTGATGTGCACATTTGTCATAGTTTCACATCGTCTAACTAGAGCATATATTGGTTGTTTAAGTACATGTTCGTACCGTCTTAAATGTGTCTTCCAGAGTTTTCCTGCAATAGGTCTAACTTTAATTTTCTCTAATATTTTCATTTTTTATCCTATTCATTCTTGTATGTCTGCACATCCACTTTAAGAACAATCATCAAATTTTATTTCACTAGATGAGATCGGCTATATGGATCCTTTTATGTCATTGGTGTTACCAAAATAACTTAAGAAATCTTATTCCAATTGCAACATATAAGGCCCTATTTATAGTTAGAGTATATCTTGTTACCAATTCTAGAAAATATCTATAAAAAATAACAGATATTTAACAGATATCTGTTAAATAACAGATATTTAACAATATTTATAAAAAAATTAACAGATAATTAACAGATATTTATAACCAACACTCCCCCTCAAGTTGGAGCATAAATGTTAATCATGCCCAACTTGTTACAAAGATAATCAACTCGAATCCCATTTAAAGCTTTTGTGAAGATGTCCCCCAATTGTTCTCCAGTTTTTACATATCCTGTAGTGATCAAACCTTGTTGAATTTTCTCACGAACAAAATGACAATCAATTTCAATGTGCTTAGTCCTCTCATGGAACACGGGATTCGATGCAATATGAATAGCAGCTTGATTATCACACCATAGTTTTGCTGGTATTGAAATTTTAAGTCCTACTTCAGTCAACAATTGATATATCCACATTACTTCACACACAGATTGTGCCATAGCCCTGTATTCTGATTCTGCACTGGATCGCGACACAACCTTTTGCTTTTTACTTTTCCATGATACTAAATTTCCTCCAACAAAGATACAATAACCTGAAGTAGACCTCCTATCCATTTTCGAACCTGCCCAATCTGCATCTGAGAAACATTCAATATGAGTGTGCCCATGATTTTTATATACAATACCTCGTCCAGGTGCACCCTTCAAGTAACGCAAAATTTGCTCTAATGCTGCCCAATGATGAACCGTTGGAGATGACATATACTGACTAACAACACTAACCGAATATGCAATATCTGGACGAGTCAAGGTAAGATAATTCAACTTTCCAACTAATCTTCGATATCTCTCTGGATGTTCAAATAATTCTCCATCTGCAGTAAGATCCCCGTTCTGAGTCATTGGAGTACTACAAGGTTTTGCCCCTAACTTTCCCGTTTCAGTTAATAAATCAAGAACATATTTCCTCTGAGATAGAAATATACCATTTTTACTCCTCATTACTTCAACACCTAAGAAATACTTTAACACCCCTAAATCTTTTGTATGAAATTGAGTGAGAATGAAAGATTTGAGAGATGAAATTCCCGTAGTATCACTACCAGTAATCACAATATCATCCACATACACAACTAACAGAATAATACCAGCTCCTGACTGCTTGTAGAACACAGAATGATCAGACTCGCTTTTCTTCATACCAAACTTTTCAATAACCTGACTAAATTTTCCAAACCAAGCACGAGGACTTTGTTTCAAACCATACAAAGTCTTTCGAAGACGACAGACTCGCCCTATCTCCCCCTGAGCAACGAAACCAGGAGGTTGCTCCATATACACCTCCTCTTGAAGATTACCATGAAGAAAAGCATTCTTGATATCAAGTTGATGTAAAGGCCAATGATGAGTAGCAGCAAGAGAAATAAATAACCGAACAGATGTCAATTTTGCAACAGGAGAAAAAGTATCAGAATAATCCACACCATATGTTTGAGCATAACCCTTAGCAACAAGACGAGCTTTTAGTCTGGCAACTGATCCATCTGGATTGACTTTAACATTAAATATCCATTTGCATCCAATAGCTTGTTTTCCTGGAGGTAAATCAACCAAGTCCCATGTATCATTCTCATCCAAGGCTTTCATTTCCTCTATCATTGCATCTCTCCAACCATGATGAGATAAGGCCTCACGGATAGTTTTAGGAATAGAAATAGAGTCAAGTGAAGCAATAAAAGAACAGGAGGAGGATGACAAGCCATTATTAGACACAAACGAAGAGATAGGATAAGTACACTGGCGTTTACCTTTTCGTAATGCAATAGGAAGATCATCATTCGGAATTGGATCTGATGACGAAGTAGTAGGTGCAGGACATGAATCAGGAGGTCGACGCCTAGAGTATATTTCAATAATAGGAGGCTTGACAAGAGCCGGTTCTGAGACAGGTGTAGAGGATGTAACAGAATATACCAATAAATCATCATCTTCCTTTTGAGAAGTCGGGATATGTGAGGATGAAAAATAAGGTTTGTCTTCCATGAAAGTAACATCGATTGAAACAAGATATTTATTAATACTAGGACAATAACACCTATAACCCTTTTGAAGACGAGGATAACCAAGGAAAATACATTTCAAAGATTTGGGGTCTAATTTAGTAACTTGTGGACGAACATCCCGAACAAAACAAGTGCTACCAAATATCCTAGGATTAATAGGAAACAATGACTTGTTAGGAAACAAAATTTTGTAAGGAATCTCACCATGAAGAACAGAGGATGGCATACGGTTAATAAGAAAACATGCAGTAGAAACCGCGTCTGCCCAAAAAGACTTAGGAACATTCATTTGAAATAAAAGAGCTCGTGCTGTTTCAAGAAGATGTCTATTCTTCCGTTCAGCCACACCATTCTGGGATGGAGTATCAACACAAGAGGTTTCATGAAGTATACCATTCTGACTCATATAAGATTGAAATATACTGGATGTATATTCTTTGGCATTGTCACTTCGTAAAGTACGGATGGACATATTGAACTGAGTTTTGATTTCAGCACAAAAAGCAGAAAATAGAGAAAATAACTCAGAACGATTTTTCATTAAGTATAACCAAGTTACACGAGAATAATCATCCACAAAAGTGACAAAATACCTAAAACCAGGTTTAGATATAATAGGACAAGGACCCCAAATATCAGAATGAACTAACTCAAAAGGACTAATAGCACGCTTATTTATCCTTGGACTTGAACTAAGACGGTGATGCTTTGCAAACTGACATGACTCACAATTTAATGAAGATATGCTACTATATTGTGGACAGAGTTTCTTGAGTGATAGAAGAGATGGATGTCCTAACCTACAATGAGCCTCAAAAGGAGAATTTTCACCTGAACAAACGAGAGATCTTGGGGAAGGTGAATCAAGAATATAGAGACCTCCATTTTCATGTCCTTTACCAATAATCTTCTTTGTCAAAAGATCCTGAACTAAACAATGATCGGGAAAAAATGTGATGCAACAGTTAAGATTGCGAGTTAATTGACTAACAGAGAGCAAATTAAAGGATAAATTAGGTAAATGTAGGACAGAGGATAAGGAAAGCAAAGGAGTGGGATTGACAGTGCCAGACCCACGAACGCAAGATGAAGACCCATCAGCTAAGGTAACAATCGGAGTGTTGGATTTGTGTGTGAAAGTAGAAAAGAGATTAGAATTACCTGTCATATGATCCGTGGCACCAGAATCAATGACCCATTTAGAGGATGAGGAAAGAAGACATGTATTGTGGTTACCTGAATCAGCAATAGCAATGATAGAGGAAGATGAAGACTTAAGTGATTCTTGATATTGAGAGAACTTGGCAAATTCTTCTGCAGAGACAAGCACCATATCCATCACGATAGAACGAAGTCCAAAGATATGTAACTCTCAAACACCGAACTTGGTGCTGTTGTGAGACGAAGAACATATCCATCACGACTCCTGAGATCCCCAAATTTGAAGAAAAATTCCAAAGAATAAGCCAAATTGCTGTAATATGTGGATGAACTGTCCACTGGGTAGAGCACAAATTCAGGCAGAAGAAACTAATCGGTGCTGACAGAAACCTATGTCCTGTGATTAGCTGCTCCAAATTCAGGATAACGGCCAAAATTGCGATCCAGACAATGCAGCTAAGAGCCTTTCTTTGGCGGTGGCGCTTGTACAGGGAGAGCGGTGGCGCTGAGCGGGCGACGACTGCTGGTCTTCTTCACGCGACGGGCGGTGAAGACGCGACGGAGGATTGCTGGTTTTCACGCAGCATGACGATGGCAGGGCGGCGGCAAGCAGAGGAAGAAGGCGACGGAGAAGACGTCGCAGCGATGACGGTGCCCACAGTTTGACGAGAGGGAGCCGCTTGATTTGATGCTTTCCGCCGGTGATAGGCGAGCGCAACGAGCGGCGAGAAAAGTCGGAGCGAAAGCGAACTCGGAGCGGCGCTTGAAGCCGGGAAGAAAGTCGCGAAAGAGGAAATCACGAGTTAGGGAGAAAAGTCGGCGCGAAGGCGCAAAAGAAAAACCTAATTTTCTAAGGCTCTGATACCATGTTACCAAAATAACTTAAGAAATCTTATTCCAATTGCAACATATAAGACCCTATTTATAGTTAGAGTATAGGGCCTATTCTAGAAAATATCTATAAAAAAATAACAGATATTTAACAGATAATTAACAGATATTTATAACCAACACATCTTAAATGTGTTTTTCGGAGTTTTCTTTCAATAGGTGTAACTCCAATTTTCTCTAATATTTTCATTTCTTATCCTGTCTATTCTTGTATGTCTGCACATCCACCTTAATATTCTTTCTCTGCAACTCTTATCTTTTGCCCATGTGCTCGAGTCATAGCCCAACATTCAACTTCATATAACATAGAAGGTCTAATCGTTGTTTTGTAAAATTTTTCTTTAAAAGTATTTTACGATCACAAAAAATATCTAATACTCTCCTCTATTTCAACCATCCCTTTTGTATTTTATGTAAGACATCTCTTTCAATCCCTCCATCCTTTTATAAAAGTAATCTTAAATACTTAAAACTATTAGTTACCGACAACTCGTCTCTTATCTTAATAATTGTTTCATTACGTCTAATATTGCTCATATATTATGTCTTTACTTTAGTAAGTCTAAAATATTTCACTTTACTAGTATTTCTCGTTAAGATTCGAGTTTAGCATTTACTCCTTCACGGAGTCTATAACACTACTGAATTTCTTAATTTAATTTTGGGCCAAGTTTCTCAATTTGTTGGTCCTAGATTTGTCCCCACCAACGAGATTGGCACGAACCTGAACTAAGTTCTATATAATCTCTAATCAAGTCATAACTCTATTTAGGAATGGTTGTAACTTGCTTATGCTCACATTGGGTTCAATTTTCAGTCCATATCAAATTTTAGAAGTTTCACATGCCCATCACAATGACACTTGTCAATTAAATTTAAGTCTGTCTTTAAGGCAAAAGTAAATCAAATAATTTAACAATAGAAATATTAATTCAACAATCACTTATTAACAACCCACTATATAAATAATTTCATAAAGATTTAGGACAAGACATGCTTGTTGTACACAATTAGTTTCTAATAGGAATAGTTGGTAAGTATATAATATCATGCAGCACAACTCAGGTATACCATGGTCCCAAAAATAATATATGCCTTTGCATCAATTAGAAGCCACAAGCAAATTATGTCAATTGAATATAGTAATTTGTTATTGTTCTTTTATTCCCTGCATGATG
>NW_027430951.1:0-9765 GCF_044706935.1 Curcuma longa | reverse complement strand
AAGTGCGATCAGTATTTTTCCCGAGATTGGTTTGGTAAAGCCCTTTTGCTAGTTTTACCCAAGAAATATGTCAATGTAATCATTAAGATAACTTCTTATTTGCCATCTTCAAACCTAGAGTTTATTGAAACATAAGATTTGAAACCTTGAGCCAACATCTATATTTTACTGTGTTTTTTTTTTTTGGTTTCTTCTCTTTGATACTCTTAATGAAGATCAAGCTTCTGTGTGGTTTTGTTTTTTCTGTGTTTTTGTAGTTTTCACTTTTCGTAAAACTTATGAGTTTGTACTGGTTTTTGTTTAACTTGTTATATCGTTATTTGTTAAGCATTCTGATTTCTTGTTCTAGGTGGACATGATGATGCAAAGGTGCAAATTCCAGCTACTGTCATTTTGCGCAATATGTTCACCCCTGCTGAGTTAAGGGTATGCTAGTGGTACCTTCAAATGATAAATCGTGCTAGTTAGTTATTTTAATCTGTGAATTAAGTCTGATAAAGCTATGTTTAAAAATTTGGTTGTCACTCTAAGCAGGATGATGAGACTCTTCAGCCAGAACTTGAACAGGATGTCAGGGTAGAGTGCTCAAAGTTGGGGGCTATTGATTCAGTTAAGGTATTATGTTTCAATCGACCTTGGAGTTGGTGTTAATTTTATGCTGCACATAGGAAATGTGCTGTATAGGAAAAATATAATTTTACCTGAAGTTGTAATCTGCCCCCTCTCACTTTCAGACAATTACAGGTACTTTGAGTGCCAAATGTTCTACTAGTTGACTTCACTACACCAATCCAATCAATGTTGTCTTGTGCTATTTGTGCAACCACTTCTCTTTTTTTTTTTTTCTCATTGCAATCATCATTTGGTGCTGCTCTCAGCATGTTGCCTCGAAATTATTACCTTAAACATGTTACCTTCACAGAACCATCACACTCCAGCACCTTTTCTGTGTTGCAGCACTCGCAGTACATTCTCTGCGTTGTGCCACTATCTTCCTACCTCACTGCTACTTTTTCTTTTCATTGGCTTCCCGTCTTTGTTAAATCCCTGCCATCAATGCCATGGGATCCCTGCTGCTATGTTGAACTTGCTTTGCAACCCTATGCCTTATCTTCTTTCATAGCTAATGACTCAAAAACCGATATGTAAATCCATGCTTGTCACATTAATTTGACTGTTTTGTATACGTTTACATATTTTATAACTATGATATTGATAATTCTATTTTGGCATCCAGGTGTGTGAGAATCACCCACAGGGTGTAATTTTAGTGAAATACAAGAACCAGAAAGATGCTGGAGAGTGCATTGAGCTAATGAATGGAAGATGGTTTGTGTTCTCTCAACGCTTAAGTTCCTAATATATACATCTGATTTAATGCTTACTATCGATATGCATTTCTATCTCTGCAATTTGATACTTTTAAGATGAAATATTGTCTGGTGATGATCCCACATGGATTGCAAGACTTGCTTGGGGATAACACAAATAACACTTGTTCAATCCTGAGTCATATCTTAGTCTTGGTTTTTGATCTCTTAATAGATTAACCTGAGAGCAAGATAAACAATTTTGCTCATAGCATTCAAACAATCACTTCCTCATTTCAATCATGATGTTGATTTTCTCCATCCAACTTGCCTAACCAAATGAATTTATAGGTTTGGTGGAAAACAAATACAGGCAAGCATAGACAATGGCTCTGTCAACCATGCCCTTATCCGTGATATAGATGCTGAGGCGTCTAGGCTTGAACAGTTTGGTGCGGAGCTGGATGCAGAATGAGTTCACTTGACAAAATGCATTTGTTGTGAGGTGTAAGGAAATGAATATTTATGTAGCTTGCAAGCAGCTGAATCCATCTTTTAACTAGGGCAATCGGATTGTAACTACTGATGAGCTTTGAATCTTGGTACTTTCTTCTATCCACTATCCGCCGTTTTCGAGTCAGGTACCATCGCTTATTATCTCTATATCTGTCGATAACATTGTTACTTCATCATTTTGTTCTGTCACTAGTGTTAATAGTCGAGTTTAAAATGAGTCCCTCGATTATTTTTCATTACTAACAAATCTTAATCCTCATTTATTTACTCGTTAGCATGGTAAAGTAGCCCTTTAATTAGCTTTGATATAACTCCTCTGCCTAAAAAAGTGTTTCTTCTATTGTAAACTAAAGAAATAGTTGTAGAGATTAAGTGATGTTTTTACATATAATTATGATAATGAATTCAAATAAAATTTAAACACTCATAGTAAATAAAGGATAAAGTTAAAATAAGTTGAAATGTCTGTATTCATAAAACACAATTCGTAGTTAATAAATAATCTGATCTGTGTTTTGACTTTGGATTGCCTGTTTGTCTTTAAAAAATAAAACCATTTGTGATTGTAATTTTCATTGCGTTCAGCTCTTGATGAAGGTAAAATTACAAGATATATCAAGATTTTATAACACGAATCTGATTATAGAATTAGCCTACTAACAACAAGGTGATTATTTACAAGAAAACTTGTCGATCATTTGTTTATGATCGTGGGCGTTGCAAGTTTGATTTTTTTTTCGTAAAATTTAATTAAAATCTAATATTCTCTTCTTCTGCAAAAGGAAGCATCTGTTACTTTAGCGGTTTCATACGGTCGGTTCGATGATTATTTATGAGGAGGTAAATTGAGAAATTGTAGTTGGTCACGACGTAGGAGGGTATTGCCTGATTTTGTCAGGATTTGAATTTTTGTCCTCTTTTATAATTTTGTTATGTCGTAACCAATTCAATTATGTTTCGAGGGTAAAAATTAACTAGATCATCAACGAGCAATTCGTAAAATTGACTGCGAGTGTAATTCCCAATTGATTGCTCAGTATTGTTTCTTAAGTTTACGAGAAAGGACCACTCTTCGTGGAGTGTTGCTGTATTTTAATTTGATATTGTTATAATCAAGCTACAATAGGTAGTAAATGGGGTGTCTTCTCAGTCTCTCGTATCTTTTTTATAAGGGTCGAATTTCAACTTCGACGAAATTTTAGATAAATTTTTTTAATAAACAAAAGATCTGAATTTTTTTAAATTTATCTTAATAATCAATAAATTTTTTTTAATAAAATCGAATTAGTCATTCTCAAAAATAATCGACTTAAATTAAATATTTAATATCAATTGAAAAATTAAAAAGTGGTAAATGGGACTACATGAGACCCTCGATCGTGTTCCAAGTAAAATAAAATAAAATTGATATGAATTCGGAACGGTAGGACATCCAGGTTGTGACCCAGGCATCTACGGTTCGATCTCCAACTACGGTGTATTTGCAGAAATTTTTTTCCAAATGGGAAACGCAATCAAAAGATATTGGGCATCTGGGTTGGCCATCGTATGTATTTCCCGATTTATCCTAATAGCCGATGGAAAACTTCCATGGGACGGAACCGGTCACCCCAGGATTTGAGTCAATAGACTGACTGGGATTCATCAATTTTTTATGTGTATTTGGATTAAATTCATCAAAATGATTGAAGATGCCTCGGGCTCGGGATTATAGCAAGATATTTTTATAATTAAGTATTTATCAGTTGATTTTTAATTACAATGTATTATGAATTAATTTCTACAGTAGGAGGATGATTCTAAAATGTTGATTGTAAAGTAATATATTGTTCGTGCTTTCTGATTTAATTTGATGATCCATAAATTTTTTTTTTTATGAGATCAAATAAGTCATCAAGATTAATTGGTTGATCTTAAATTATTTTAAAAAAATCAAATCACTTGACGATGTGTAAATTTGTGTTTATGACAGCATACGTGAGAATGATGTCCATATTTTATTCTTTAAAATAACTATCAATTATTCGAACACACTTATGGGTAGGAGTGAGTATTCAGTTAAAATCGAACCAAATCGAATTAACAGAAAATCGAATAAACTAATTTTTTTCGAACCGACCGAATTTTCAAAAAAAAATCGAACAAACCGAACCGAAATTTTATCGGTTAATTCAATTTTCGACCGAATTAACTGAATTTTTTTAAATATTATAAAAATTTTACTAATAAATTAGAAATTTATATATTTATTTACTTAAAATTTATAAATTATTTTTTTAATTTAATTAATTCGATTTATTCGGTTTAACCGAATAAGAAAATTTAAAATCGAAACCGAACCGAATTATCCGATTTTTTTAAAAAAAAACCGAACTTCCGAAATAACCGAACCGAATTAAAAATTCTTCCTTTTTTTTCTAATACCTTTGTTTTAAATTCTCTTAAATCGAGCATTGTGTATATGGTTTTGTAGCAGAATGATGCCAGCTTTCTTGGTCATAATGTATTGTAGATGTGGATTCTAGTGTCTTAACATATTTAACTTTCTTTGTTGACAGTACATTTTGCAAATGGATATATCTTAGAGAGCACCCTTATGTGGTCAGAAGGGATGAAAGAGTGGGCTCCATTGTCTTCCATTCCTGAGTTATACTTAGGCATAGGGGTGAGCAACAATTCGGTTAAATCGAATAAATCGACCGAACCGACCGAACCGACCGAATTAAAAAATTCGGTTCGATTATTTCGGAAATTCGGTTATTTTTTCTATAAAAATCGGTTAATTCGGTTCGGTTTCGGTTTTAAAGTTTATTATTCGGTTAAACCGAATAAACCGAAATATTCAAATTTTAAAAAATAATTTATAAATTTTAAATAACTAAATTTATAAATCCCTAATTAATTAATAAAATTTTTATAATATTTAAAAAATTCGGTTATTTTGGTTAATTCGGTTAAAAACCGAATTAACCGATAAAATATCGGTTCGGTTTATTCGGTTTTTATTGGAAAATTCGGTCGGTTCGGTTGGTTTGAAAAAAATCGGTTTATTCGGTTTTCGATTTATTCGGTTCGGTTCGGTTCAGTTTTAACCGAATGCTCAGCCCTACTTAGGCATGCCTAATCGGAGATTTAATGGTTCTGCTTCAACAGGTGAACTTACCTTCCTATTCCTCATTGAATACACTTCAGATTCCTTATATGATTGTCTTATATGCAAAACATACCAGAAGAAAATGATGACTTCACTAAATGGCAGAAGGAGGTCCAAGAAGCCAAGGCAGTGGCTGAGGCATTAAAAAATGGAACCAATAGTAGTAGTCTTGTGGACAAGGATGGGGGTGTATACGAAGGAACAAAAATAGACACTGATAATCAACTTTCTACTCCACCAGATGGGAAGGATGAATTTACAGAAGATGGATGCACATACAAGTGGGATCGCACTTTAAGGAAATGGGTTCCGCAAGTAAGTGTTTCATGTCGACCTTCCTGTCTATAAAATTTGATAGATGTGGATGCTTGATCTACTCAATTGTCCATCTCACTCCATTTGTGGTTGTTGCATTTTTCCATTCATTCTTCTATTGCAACTTGTCTGGGCACTTTTGTTGACTAATACCTTCTTTTATTGTAAAACTGATCTTTTGATTTCTCTGTGCTTATCTGTGTCAATTAATGTCAACTGAGAGTTCTCACCACCCTGAATTTTCTAATATCCATGAAGTTTTCTTTTCTTTTTAAAATGTGATGGTTGCCTTCTCTCTTTATATGGGTTTGATCGGTTTAACCGAATTTTTGCTCACCCTTACTTATGGGTTTCACTCCCAACTCCCAACGCTCAAATAGTATGGCGATATGGCGACCGAAGTGTAGTTACCGCCGTGCTTTAGTTGAGAAAAAGGTCCGAAATTTTCTAAAACGATCAAAAATCGTGCAAAAAATTCACCGGTGTGATTGCTTATAATGACTCGCGGTTATTACTCTTAAAGTTAATACCATAATCACTTAAAGGTCCGAAATTTTCTAAAACGATAAAAAATCGTGCAAAAAATTCACCGGTGTGATTGCTTATAATGACTCGCGGTTATTACTCTTAAAGTTAATACCATCAGGGGTGAGTATTCGGTTAAAACCGAACCGAACCGAATTAATCGAAAACCTGATTTTTTTTGAACCAACTGAACCGATCGAATTTCCTAATAAAAACCGAACAAACCGAACTGAAATTTTATCGGTTAATTCGGTTTTCGACCGAATTAACCGAATTAACCGATTTTTTTAAATATTATAAAAATTTTACTAATAAATTAAAAATTTATATATTTATTTACTTAAAATTTATAAATTAGTTTTTTAATTTAATTAATTCGGTTAATTCGGTTTAACCGAATAAGAAAATTTAAAACCGAAATCGAACCGAATTAACCGATTTTTTTAAAAAAATAACCGAACTTCCGAAATAATCGAACCGAATTAAAAATTCGATTCGGTTTGATCGGTTTATTCGGTTTAATCAAATTTTTGCTCACTCCTAAATACCATAATCACTTACTGTTACCGTAGGTCTACTTATCGCTTGCAGCATGTTGGAAAATAGCTGGATTTTTCTTTTTTACAGCCTAAAATGGATAAAAAAAATACCGGTGTGTTTACTTATAATCATGCGCGGTATCCAGCTCAATTTGTAAGTAAATTTTTTTATGGAACTCAATTTTTTTATTTAAACTGAGATATATTATCTTACAATTTAATAAATAATATATATTTTAATTTCTTAATTTTAAGATTTTACCAATTACTTAAAATTATCAAAATTAATATTGTAACACCTGTATTTTCCACACTTAAAGTTTTGAATATGATAAATTTTATATTGACTTAGTTCGTGATAAAAGGGGGTTTTTAAAGGGAATGAGAAGATTCGTCTCGTAAAGACGAATTAAACAAAATTAGTTTAAGTCAAATCAGAAACCGTTTGGTTAGTGAACCAAACGAACCAAGATTGAACCAAACTGAACCAGTTTTGATCAATTCGGAGGTCGTTTGATGGCCGAACCAAACGAACCAAAATTGAATCCGGTTCGCTATAGTAAGGAATTAGGTTTTAATTAGGTTTAGCCGGTAAAAAGGCGATGGTGGTTTAGATTTAATAAGGTAAGGTTACTGTGCACTCCTCCTTATAACTAATACCTCCGCGACCCTACCCTCACCCCACCGCGTCGCCGCCTCTTCCGCGAGCCGCGTCCGCCGCGTCCGGTTCCGCCGGCGAAAGAATCAGAACGGAGAAGCTTTAAAGGAGGGCCGAACCCTAGCCACCCCTCGCGATCCTCCCTCCACAGCGTCGCCGCCCTCTGCCGCAATCGCCGAGCGCCGCGACGCCGTCTCTACCACCTGGTCCCCTGCTGTGCTGCTCGTGTGGAGAAGATTCTGCTCCGCTGCCGACTCCTCTAAAGACGCCGCCGCACCTTCCGGTGTCGGAGAAGGAGAAGGCAGCCGATCACCACCACCGTGCCGCCTTCCTCTGTTCGACGCCCTGCACAGCCACCGCCGCTTCTGCTCCGCCATCTGTCGACGCCGCCTCTGTCGCCGCCGCTTTCCACTGCGCAGACGCTGCCGGTCTGCCCTGCCTCAGCTGACGCCGGCCCGAGCCCCTGTTCACGCGAAGAAGAAGATTAAAGTTAATTAATTAATTATATTAATTAATTAAGGTAAGATTTAATTAATTAAAGTTAGTTTGATAATTAATTAAGATTTGTTTGATTAAACTAGTTTAATTAAATTATTAATCTGGTTAATTACATACTAATCAGTTATTTAGTTAAATGATTAGTGATTATTTTAATTAAAAATTATTTGATTAATGAAATATTATAATTTGTTAATTAATCCGTAATGATTAGTTTAGTTATTAATTAGTATATATTGAAGAGGTTTGGTTAGATCATGGATTAATAATTGATTAATTAAGTATTGTGATATAAATAATTAATGGATAATTAATGGAAGGATTAGATTGGGTTAATGATTTCGGTTAAACTGTAGTTATGATTTTTGCTAGGTCGTGCGAAGAAGGTGCTAGAGCACCTCGGAGAAGGTCTGCGATTTCACAAACCTTAGCGTTAAAATCTTAGTGAGCGGACAAGGTAAGTACATTTCTCACCTGCAGTATAAGTTGGTTTCGTATTGTTCTTTCGCATGATTCTGTTAAGCTTTACATGACATGATTTCTGTTAAACATGATTTGATTGAAGTATATAGGCATGATTTTGTTAAAACATATGAAAAGGGTAGAATTGTATGATATAAGAGGTAAGATATTGTAAGTACTATTCACTTGCAGTAAGAGTAGTTTCGAAGTCGTTTTTATGCTTTTAGAATTGATTTAGCATGTTTTCTGTTTCAAGGTTTAGTAGAATTATCAGTTTTAAGTACAAACATGAAAATTTCTGGTTTAAGCATAGAAATTATGTTATACGATCAAGAGTATGTTTAACATTATGTGGCCATACTACAAGAAAGTTATAAGGCCGAGGCCTTCCAAGAATCTCTAATCCAAGGATTTAGAGGTTTAAGCATACCAAGTGTTTGAAGAAATGCCAAGCATTGTACTATATGAGAAGAAAAAGGATATTAAGTATTTTACTTTGAAAAGGCTAGTACCCGACTTCCGAGGTTGTCGTAAATAAATCCAGGTGACCAATTTCGAGGTCTTGGCCCTGGTAAGACCGAGGTCTTTATCCTCTTAGGATTGGTGGCTCGCTACCCCAGTCTCTATTAGGGCGCGCGCTTTGGTACTATGCCTGGGCCCCAAGAAAAAGTTGATTATTATTTTAAAGTATAAGTTATAAATATTCAAGACAAGTAAAGCAAGCTTTTGTCAGTATTTCAAAGCTTTCAAGTTAAAACAAGTTTAGTTAAGAAAGTGCATCAACTGCAAATTCCATGTTCAGGTAGTTTCTGCTTAAGTACATGTTTTTATAATTATAAGTCATTTCCTGTTTAATTACTAAGAATGCATGCAATGATTTTCGTTGTTTTGTGAGATTAGGTATGTACTTACTAAGCTTTGCTTATAGTTGCATTCCTTATACTGCAGATAGAGGTAAAGAAAAGCTTTAAGCGACGGGAGGCAGCAGGAGCAGTGTTCGATGTGTGTGGCGGCGGAACCGCGGATTAGAATAAATAAATAAATAACCATGCTTAGTATTGATTATGTCTTTTATAGTAATCGCTTCCGCATCATAAGAGTTGAACAGTTTTATTTCATTAAGAATAATAACTTTCCGTTATTTTAAGAATATTTCTTTTTAAAATTTATCTATGGAAATTTCTATTTAGGATTTAATAATATTAAAGTAAGTAGCATCCTCTATAGGTAGAAAGGGGATATTACAAATATATAATAAATTTTGTGATGTATTTAAATAAAATATAAATAAATAATAGATTAGACAAGTTTACGAATTAGACAATAAATTATTTATAAATTTTACTCATGAATACTAGTAAAACGAAATCACTAGTATTCAAACTTATTTTTTTTTATATTATCGAATAAAGATAAAGAATTTCTTATCAAACCAAATATCATACTTATTCACAAATGGTTTGCTCATTTACAACCCAAGATGACCTTTAAAAACTTATTTGTCATATATGGTATTGAACGTGAGACAAACTTGAATATATATATATATATACGAGTTTGATATCCTGCGCGAACGAAAAAATGCGCCCCGTGCGCACGCGATCCTGGCCGTTCATCACGAAAAATCCAGGCCATTTATAAAAAAAAAAATCACTGTAGCTTCACTACGTCGTCGCCGTTCTCGACGCTGCCGCTCCCCGTCTGGCCACCGGACCGGCGGCGATGGATGCGCAACTCACCGGCGCCAGACTTGTGGCCGGATTCCGGCCGAATTTTATATCTACATGA
>NW_027430950.1:0-3035 GCF_044706935.1 Curcuma longa | reverse complement strand
TCTAAAGTCAACGAAGGCACCGGAAGATATCTTTGCACTGTTGTTGGAATAGAAGAAGTAAATATTGATCTAAAGTCAACGAAGGCACCGGAAAATATAGAAAAATCGACAAATTAAAATTATAGTCAGTGAATCAAAAAGACCGCCGCTTTTAAATGGTCCAATAGTGATTCCATGCTTAGTAATCCATGCGTTGATCTTCATTCATTTATAAAATTAAAAATTAAAAACCTATTTTTACTACATTCGACTACTTCAATGCTTTATGGTTGAAGAATTCTTCACTCATTCATTGGACGCATCTGTTAGTGAGAGCCCTAGAGCCAATCATATGATGATTGATGTATGGACTCATTGTATCATATTTCTATATATTTATAAAGGCATTTCTTTATGGTTATTATACTTACTTGTATTGGTGCCAAATAACTAAGTATAATAACGTCCTTGAGTAGATGGTTCATATCTATATCAATCGATTGGTTGAATCGATAGTGAGATGATATAGAGAACACTACTCTTAATGATTCCTAGTCAAGTATTAACATTCAGGGACAATGTTAATGCGATGAGACTAGCATGTAGGTCAACACGATGACTTGATCTCACAAGTCATGGATATGAGATATCAAGTTGACACATGGGTATGCATTGGAGAATGTATACTGAATGACCCGCCATGAGAAAGTATCATGGATCGTTATATGAGTGTCATATACTTTCTCATGTGGCTATTAGTATGACTATTAGTCCTTGGACCTGAAGTCACCATGGTTCCCAACATAAGGAGTTGCATACTTTGGCTTCGTCAAACGTCACCCGTAAATGGGTGGACTATAAAGGCGATTACCGGGTATGTAACAAATTATGTGGAGGGATGTGAGTGATGTAGATGGGATCTATCCCTCCTATATAACGGGAGTGATATCATAGTTCTTGATAGAGTGAGACCACTAAGTGCATGGCCATGCCCAAATGAGTCAACATGAGATGTTGAGCTCATTTGATTGGAGTGAGTCTACTTGGAGTTCAAGACATAGATTGATTAGAGGATGACACGGTCTATGCCTCGGTTTGATCAATCATGATATCAAGGATAGAAGGACATGGTCACATATTGTGAGAGTCACAATTAGTAGTCACAATGGTGATGTTGGATCTCAACATTCTTGTAACTTGGGTAGCAATGATGTGTTGCTAGATACCGCTCATTGTTTATGTTTCTAAATTGGTTTAGAAGCATTGCCAACGTTACAAGAACCTATAGGGTCACACACAAAGGGCAATTAGATGGAGATTAGGTTCATATGATGAACCAAGAGGATTAGATTCATGTGATGAATCAAATTGGATTAAGTGTAATCCAAACTAGACTAATTGAGTTGATTTGATCAACCTTGGGAGATTAGAAGTCAAGTTTGACTTGACTTGAGAAGGAAGACTTAATGGTCAAGTTTGACTTGACTTGATGGTCAAGTTTGACTTGACTTTATGCCACATCATGGTCAAGTTTGACTTGACTTTATGCCATGTCATGGTCAAGGTTGACTTGACTTATGCCACCTCATGGTCAATGTTTGACTTGACCAAATGACTTCAAGGTGAGGTGGCATAAATGATGGCCAATGATGATGCTCCACATCATCAAGGGATGCCACCTCATGGGGGTTACAAAGAGGGTTGTAACTCATGGCATTAATGGGATTGTGTAACCTCCCTTTTGAGAGTGGCTGGCCACTAAAAGGAATGAAGGCTATTGATTTGGTTTTAATCCTATTCATTCCTTCTTCTTCCTCCTTGGTAGCTCTTCTCTTCTCCTTCTCCTCCAAGCCTTGCCGAAACCTTCAAGGAGTGCTAGCACACTCTAAAGGTTTTCGTCTCCGTCGATTTGTCCGTGTGGATACTTGTAGAGGGGAGTACACTTGACTCCATCGAGATCCGACGATCACAAGGACGAGCGGGATACGCGAAGGGCATGCACCGAGGGTAAATGCTCTTATCATGTAGATCTAAAGTAGATCTAGGTTAGAAAAATGAGTATGTGAAATTTTATGTTTTTCGCACGGATCCTTTTGGCATGGGTTTCCGGGGTTTCCGCAACGCAAAAGCGATTTTTGCGGCTTGGATTGCAGAGTCCACCGAAGACTTTTGCATTGACAACAAGCTCAGAGAGGGTGGATTTGGCCTTGTTTATAAGGTATTGGGCAGTGTGATTACCACTGCAAGAGCTTTGTGAGTGACTTTAATTTCTTGATATATGTACGCAGGGGAAGTTGAAGGAGGGTCAGGAAATCAGCTGTGAAGATGTTATCGAAGACGTCAACATAGGGCACAGATGAGTTCAAGAACGAGGTGATGGTGATCGCCAAGCTGCAACACCGGAACCTCGTTCGCCTTCTTGGCTGTTGCATTCAAGGGGGAGAAAGAATGTTGATCTATGAGTACATGCTCAATGGAAGCTTGGGCACCTTCTTATTTGGTTAGTTAATTAGTTAAATCTCTTGTGATTCATAGTTAGACTCGAGTTAAGTCGATATGCAAGATGTTTGACTATCTCTTGGCTCGTTATCATTCAAACAGATAAGGCTAGATGTCGATTGTTGCATTAGAGAATGCGATACAATATTATACTCGGCATTGCTCGAGGTCTGCTTTATCTTCTCCATGATTCTCGATACAGAATCATACACAGGGATTTGAAAACTAGCAATATATTCCTTGACGAGAATATGATAAATCTCCGACTTGGCATGGCAAAATTATTTGGTGGAGATGAACAACCGCATGTCAATAGAGTTGCAAGAACATAGTAAATCTTTCAAAAATACTCTTTTATTACCTAAGTAGTGAAAATTTAACAAAGATTTTATAATTCATTAATATTTTGATGCAGTGGATATATATATGTCTTCAGAATATACCATGAAATGGAATGATTCGGGAAATCCTGTATTGAAATTGGTGGTGTGTTAGTGCTTGATTATAACGTGTGGCAAACAATAAGAGCTTATCAGAATGTTCATTATCATAATCTT
>NW_027430949.1:0-10700 GCF_044706935.1 Curcuma longa | reverse complement strand
CTCTGAGCTGCACAGGAGGATGATCAGTGTGCTGAGAGGAGCCTGGTCAGTGTGCTGAGAGGAGCGTTGTCCAGCACAGAGGAGGGAACTCAGTGTGGTGCCGGAGAGCTCAGATGGCTCAGTGTGCTGTGGACTCAGACGACCGTTGAATGAGCATAAGTAAGCAGACTAAAAGAAGAGATGAAGGAGAAGAGAGTAGAACAACAAACGAGGTTGTGCTTGTGCTTGTGCTTGCTGTGTGTTCTCTGCTTGCTTGCATTCATTGCTCTTCTTTGAAGCTCTCTGCCTGAGGTGGTGCAAAGAGTTGGTGCCTTGCTCTCGGGAAGTTTCTGCTTGAGGTTTTGTGTATTGAGGCTGTGTTGTAAGTTGATTATTTTGTTTAGCCTCAATCTTCTTCTATAATCTCTGTACTTAACAAATATCTTTGAGATTGGCTGTGGAGAGGTCACTCCACCGAGAAGGAGACTTCATCTAGCCGGATTCATCCGGGATTTGATCTACCGAAGATCAAGGGATCGTTCACCTTACGGACACGCCGAGGAGTAGGGGCAAGTTATTCCCGAACCTCGTATATCTTAGTGTTTGCATTGATTTCGTTTTGTTAGTTATTTTCCGCTGCGCACTGAGCTTTTGTAGGAGAAAATCGAGTTTCAAAGGGAGGCTATTCGCTCCCCCCTCTCTAGCCATCTCCCGATCTTCAACATATTCTTCTTCTTCTTCCCTGATATGTGACTGCGCTACATATACCGAGGGTGATTACATATTTGCATTCAGTCTTCATTCTAAAAGATCATGTAGTTATTTGTATAAAAATCAATTTTTTTTATAGGTAAACCTAAACCCCTGACCAATTTTTTTATACCGTAGAAATTATCAGTCATTATGTTATCAACAAGGAGCAACTCTGATATCAATTGACAAATATCATCATAACATCGTTTAGATAAATTATGTTCTACCTTAATGTTTAATAACCTAGAAGTAGTTAATAGTTGGGAATGACCAGAAGGAATGCCTTTTCACACTTCTCTTTCACTAACATTTAACATGTCATATAATTTTTAAAATTCAGGTGTTGGTATTTCATCAACGTTTCTATGATCAAATTCTCTATGATCAAATGCATTCATCATATCATAAACCATTGATTGCATTGTATTATTATTAAATGATGATTCCTATTGAGCAATATGGACAGATGATGAAGCACCAGAATGTCCAATTAGCTTAAACACATAAGGTTCTCTATGACAGTACTAGTTGTAATAATTTGAAACAAATCCATTTTTACCTAGATACACTTTCATAGTATCCTCATTATGGAAAGCTATATTTTTACATTTACAATGATTACATAGACGCTGTAATTAGTCACCATTCATACACTCCGAATGACACATAGCAAACTCTACAAATTATTCAACTCCATTAAAATATTCTTTAGTAAAAAAATCATTTTCTAATCTATTGTACATCTAAGTTTTATTCATATACATTATAACCTAATGAGAAAAAATTGACAACATTATTAAATGTGTAAAGCTAAACATGCAAATAGTTATAACATAAAATTAATTAAAATATAATACCACTTAAACTTAAATAAATATGATATTTAAATTTTAAAATTAACAATAATACTAATAGAGAAGATCACACACGGATGGAAGATAACTGCTCAGAATATCAAGTGTACCTGAAGATAACAAAAGAACAATACAAAATTAGCATCAATCACAATTCATAATGTCTTAAATAAAACAATAATTTTGTTTCAATATACACCTATTTGTTCACCCCATCTCTTGGCCAAGATTGCACATACATTTGAACATTGTTGCACCCATGTTTAGAAGCATGCATTTCTACCTAGGCCGATCTTGCAACCAGCAATGCGGCGACCCTGGTCTGATATTGCAGTGAGCCATGTGACTAGCCCCGCGGTTGCCCTAGCTTGATATCATAATGGTCCATGCACCTAGCCCCACACCTAGTCCTGAGGTCCCACGTCCAACCCTATCGATAGCCCTACAGCTAGCCCCGTCGGTAGCCCCGTGGCCCCATGACCTTGTCGGCCTTGATAGCCCCGCAGTCGGCCCTGACAGCCACGCGATCGACGTCGACAACCCGATGGTCGACCCCAACAACCATGACTAGGCTTGCTGATAGTCCCATCGTGACCTGATTGACACCGAGGCCAGATCCCCAAGTAGCCCTGCGGTTGGCTGCACCGCCAGCCGCGCCACCAGCCCCGCCTTACCCGATCAATGCCAAGGTCAGGGCAGTCAATAGCCCCATGACGGGCCCGACGATTGGCCCCGTCGTCGGCGCCATGGTCGGCCTCCCAGTAGGCTCCGCCATTAGTCTCGCAACTAGCCATGCAACGACGAGTAGGGAAAGAAAAGGGGAAGTAGAGAAATTTATCAGGATCAGAGATTAGATTACGCTGGAGAAGAAATCATGCTGGAGAGATCATGTTAAAGAGATTGGAGAAATTTAGGGTTCATGAGGAAGAGAGGAGATCAGGCAGCTGGGTGTGATTTTAGGAAATATAGTGATCGAACCTAGTTCGGTCACTAATTTTGGATGTGGAGTGGGATTAGGGTTAATAGCAATCAAACCATGATTCGTTCACTAATTTAGGGACTGAATCATGGTTCAATCACAATAACTAGCGATCGAATCATGGTTCGATCGTAATAACTAGCGATCGAATCATGGTTTGATTGCTAAATTAGTGATCAAACTATGATTCAGTCGCTAAATAGCGACTGAAGTATGATTCTGTAACTAAATAGTGATCAAATTTATTCTTGTCACTATTTAGCGACTGAAATACTATATCGGTCGCTAATTTAACACCGTATTAAATTTGGTCATTAATTTTGTCACTGTTGAGGTTAATTTGGTAGTGTTTGGACTCTGATTCTTGTAGTATCAAATCTATTTTCACTTGAAACATATCATGTGGTCCTTTCTTTTTTGGATATAAGACATTGGTCACTCCTTTGTCGCCTATTGTGAAGACCTAATTTTATAAGTATGACATCTATTTTTATAGTGTTCTCTTTCCCTAGACTTAAAATAGATTATGTGAACTTTGAATTTCGAATAAAAGTACTTACATTGTGAACCTTGGTTAGGATTCTCCCTCTTGACCCTTGGTGTCTTGGACTTGGGCTCGACTTGATCTTTTAGCTTCGATTGGTCCTCATGAAGCTCGATCAGCAACATCCAAAGGTCGATGCATCATTGAACTTACCTAATTTGCACATATTGTCGTTAGGCAAAATGCTTAAAATTAATTTCGTTACCCTTTTGTTTGCTTCAAAATTTCAAGATGATTTCTTCAGTGGGCTAGTTGTCGAAGTCGCTCATGAACATGAAGTTTTCCATTTGCTGTTAGATTTGAGGGGTGTCCTAAGGCAATCGCCTTACTGTTATAGTATTTATTAGATAAATAGTAATTCACTATTTGAGCGTACATTTTCTATGTGTTTGATTGGATCTTAAACTCATTTATTGAATGCCCACAATATAATTCATAGCATGAGAGAATTTGTGATTAGATCACAACTAGTGAGCATTTCTACATATGCAATTATGAATGTATTAAAATTATCTCTAGTCGAGGAATTGATGAGCACGAACATTATCTATTTTATCAAGATTAGCACGTTTTGAACTCCTTGGTTAGCCAAGCAGCTGATCTCACTGGCTGAAGACATTGGATGTTGAGAGTTAAACGTAGATGCTGGTTAAGGGTAATCATTTTATTGGAGTGACCTACCTTGAGACTGTTAGAATTAGCCCTTAGTGTCAATTCGGATTGAGTTGGACTCGAGTTAGACTCAAGTCAACTCAGATTGTGTGAGACTCGAGTTGGACTCAAGTCACACAAGCCAAATTCAAATTCATCAAAGATTATCATGCATGAGATGCATGATCATAAAAGGCTGCATGATCTTCCTTAAAAGAAGAGAAAGATTATCATGCATGAGATGCATGATCTTCATTAAAGGAAGAGAAAGATCTTCATGCATGAGATGCATGGGAGTTAATAAAATATTAATTCCTTAGATCACTAAAAGACAAAATCCTTCATATCCCATGGTGGGATATAAAAAGGGGTGAGAGGCTCTTGATGAAGGGTAGTTGGATGGTTTTGCTCTCCCTCTTCCTCTTCTCTTCCACCTTTGGCAGAATCCTCCTTTGTGGCTAGCACCACAGTTGGGTTCTTCTCCATATCAGTATTCGTGTGGATACCGTGGAGGCACGAACGCACTGATCATGCTGAGATCCATCGACCTTGAAGGCAAAGAGTTGCTGTCGGGATTGCGAAGGGCACGCATCAAAGGTAACCTCGATTCTAGTAGGTAGAATCGTCAAACGAGTATGTTTTTCGCATGGATCTTCTGGAGGGATCCTGTTTTCCGCTGTGTTATATGCGGTTTAATCGGTTTTTCACGCATATAGATCCCTACAGAGACTTCATATGGTTCTATACATATGTCAATAAAGATCTTAGTGCAGCTTAAGTGGGAGTTTCCTTTGACTTGCGGTATTCAAGTCACCTTGGTCATGGAGGCTTATACTTTGACATCTTAAACAAACATCTTTGAGGAGGTGTAAACCCGAGATGATTGGGTATAAGTCAAAGTTCTTGAAGGTGTTTGAATAGCCTATAGAGGATTCACCGCTCCTTGAAAAAAGAGATGTATACCCTACGATCGCTTGTCAAGATTGTTACTAAAAGTCTTTGACCAAAACATTACATATCAAGAGTATGACACTCTTTGACACATGTACAAGTAACTTGAATCCACATGACAAGAAATCTAGCTTGGGCTAGGTGTAACGTAGTCAGCCTAGTGGGGACTGATACACATAGACCTTGTCTTAAACCAAGCGGGTATAAAATGATGAAAGGAATAAGGCACGTCTTAATGTAGCTGCTGAAGGGTTTAGAAATGTTCTAGAATCAATCATTAATTTTCTGATCAATTGGGAATCATGATGTACTACTAGGTGCCACTCATGATCGTTCCGTAATTAATGGTTAATTACGGATGACCAACATAACCGAGAACCTATTGGGTCACACACACTAAAAATTCTCCGAAGGAACTAAAATGAAGAATTAGATTATTAGAACAAGAGAAATAAAGTCTGGTTGGACCGAACAAAGGATAAATTGATGAAATTCATCTTATGAAGACGAAATAAACAAAATTAGTTTCGCTCAAATGATAGGTGTTTTGGTTATTAAACTAAATAATTTGGTTTTGAATCAAATTGAACCAACTTGGATTGGTTCATGATGGAAGAGGTTTTGAAAAAATAGAAGAGATGAGAAGCTTCGTCTTGTGAAGACAAATTGAACAAAACTAGTTTAGGTCAAATCGGAAGTTGTTTGGTTAGTGAACCTAGCGATTTAGTTTTGAACCAGATTGAACCGGTTTGTTATAGTAAACCTTAATAAATTTGATTCAAGCCAATCCGATTTAATTCCTTTCTTTTCTTCCCGATTTGGTTTTGCTCAGCCATCTCCCGCATGATTTCTTCTCCATGTGCGATCACAGGAAGCCCTAAATCGCGTGATTTAAGGGTGGAGCTGCCCGTGAGGAGGAACGACGTGAAACCTTGTCGGTACCGCTTCTTCGCCCGACGCCGCGCGCCCGATGAGAAGGGTTCTCACCGTGTGAGAAGGATTTTCGACAGCGAATGGAGTCTTCGTCCAACTGCGAGCCCGCGGTTCTTTTATTTTTCCTGATCGGCACCGGTCGTAGCCACAACTATGTTTACCCGACCGCATGGGAGAAGAAGAAGAAAGCTCAAGCTTGACTGTGTAGGGAAGGGCATCACACGATAGTCGCCGGGTGCCATCCTCTGTTTTGTTCTGTTCTGGCCGTGTTGGAGGAGGGAGGACGCCAACAAAAACCCTAGTTTTCCTTCCCCTATTCTCCTGTCTTTTCACCACCGACCCTATTCTCCTGAGCGCCGTCTACTAGAAGGCAGGCCAAAATCCTGATCGTGACTCTATCCTCTGTTTTGGCCACGTGAGAATGGAGAGAAGTTCTCCGCTGACTGTTTGTGGTTAGCAACCCGAGGAGGAGAATAAATTGTAAATTGAAAGTTCGTATGAAGAACAATGCAGGTTGTTGTCGCCGGATTACTCTGTAGGAGGAGAGGAGAATTCAGCTGGTGATGGATGCTGACAACCTGCCTTTCTTTGTGGATAGGAACGAAGAAGAAAACCCCGATCAAAGCTCTTATGAAGAGCATCATCTTGTCAGAGTTTCGGGAATAAGTTTCAGCCATCGGAAAGGTTGTTTGGTCATTACCGACACAACCTCAGTCGTCTGACGATCATCTATAATCAACTCAGAAGTTTGTGGAGCTTTCAGAGATTATTCCATCAATGTCAAAAAGGTTCTGACCATTTGCCTGAATTGGCGGTTAAAGGTTGACCACCGAAAACTACACCAGGAATAAGATTTTCGATGATAGTTAGAAAACCTCAGAAAATGATTGTAACAAATGTTGTTGCATGTTTTCTGGAATAAGATTTTTCTCTCGAATTGATCGTTATCGATCATCGGCTAGTACCGAAGACGATGACATGACTCCTAGCTTCGGAAGCCATCCAAACGGGAGCTTGGTGTGGATCACCAATAGAGGCAGAACTTTGACAAGGACCGCTTGATTGATGCCAACTTCATTCAATGTCATCAATAATGTAGGCGATGAATAATTTGTTATTCTGTGAAATTTTAATTTCCTGCCATGCCTTATACATTGTTATTTTCTGCATGTATTGCGTGTGTTTTAATAATTAGTTGTAATTATTTATTTTATTTCCACTTTATATGTTTGTAAAATGTGTAAACACACGCATTGCACCGGGATGATCCCAATAGTGGTATCAGAGCCTGATAGTGCAAGGTCTATGCGTAAAATAGTTTTATGTGTTGTAGTTAATCGTGAATCCAATTAAAGAAATTTTATAATTTAATTTAGAATTTTTAATTATAGAAATTTCGTAATTGGTAAGGAGATTTCGTATTAAGAAATTGATTTCCTAATTAATTAGATTTTTTTTTAATTAAGAATTTTATTTTCTAAAAGAAAACATTGAAATTTAATTTAGAATTTCTAATTATAGATTTTTTTAATTTGTTAAAAAATTCAAATTAAAAAATTTATTCCCTAATTAATTAGATTTTCTTAATTAAAAATTTATTTTCTAAAATAAATATGTGATTAGATATGGAAATTTATTTCCTAATCTAATTAAAGAATCTTGAATTATGAAATCAGATTCTTAACCATATTTTATTAAATAAGATTTACGATGAATATAGTTGGAAATAGTCATAATTACTTGTATTAATTATGTTATGCAATGTCATTTGCCATGATTAGTTGCATTAATTATGTCATGTCATTTATTGTCATGTTATGTAGATAATTTATTGTTTGCATGAAAAGAGGATGAGGCCTGAAAATCTCTTATAAATAATTAAAGGTAACACCTTCCGCTAATATGGTTAGAACCGGAGTTTAAATTCTTGTTTGGGTTATTGGAGTCGCTCCAAGCTCGACTTGAAATTAAATATGTTCGAACCATCGAGATACGATCTCACGATTAGTGGGCTGACTTTAATTGAAGCGTTGATTTGTTGGACTCTCTCCAAGGTCAATGTGAATAGAGGTGAAGTTAAGTATTATACATATGATGTATACATGTTAATGTATTAACAACCCGATGTTTATGCGAACATTTAATTAGTTGATAGCATAATGTGATAGTTATGTATACGTGATACATAATCAGTATCTGATACCTACTATTGTAGCTAAGAATGACTTGTTGGACTCTCTCCAAGGTTGTTCTTATTTATAAATGGATATCAACCCATTTAGAGAGTACATTCAATCTCCCGAATTCAAAGTAAGAGCTTTTGAATTTGTAAAAATAAATGAGATCAATTAATGTATGTAAATACATTGTAAATCATCTCTCTTATTTTCTTGATTATATTTCTAGATTTAATTGATTATGCATGCTGTCTTTTATTGCACATAATTTAGGATATCAATAGTTTGACTGACCCTAACCTTTAGGACTGGTATAGGAATTTGAGAATTATTCTAAAAATTCAAAATTGTAAGTTTTATTTAGAGTTCATAAAAGGAAAGTAGACATGTGATGTCTCTTCCGCAGGAGGTAATTTTGTAATTGAATGCCATCCTATTTTCTTGTCCACTTGGGTATTGGATACTGAGTGTGGCTCTTATATATGTGATAATATATATGGCCTAAGGATAGTAAAATACGCATCTCAGAGTTAGAAAATTATTACTATATTTTCATTTTAATAAAGAATATCCTTTTTACTTTTTGCTTAAGTCAAGAGTTTCAAGATTATCTAAAAGATAATGGAATATTGTCTCAGTGAACTCCACCATGCTCATGCATAACAGTATATTTGAGAGGTGAAACTGAACTTTATTGGACATGGTGAGGTTAATGATAAATCATGCAAATCTTCTCAGAATATTTTAGGCAACGCACTTGAGACAACTGTTTACTTGTTAAACAGTGTCTCAACCAAAGTAGTCTTTGCTACTCCATACGAGATATAAAATAGTAAAACCTCACTTATCTTATTTGAAGATATAAGTTTATTTTACTTACATGAAGAGGATTGTATCAGATAAGCTAGAAGTTAAATATGATAAATGTCTATTTATTAGATACCCTAAGAAAACGAGGGGTTACCAATTATATTCTCCCCTAGAACAAAAGTGTTTGTTTCAAGGCATACCGTATTCCTGGAAGAGCTTCTCTTGTAGAAAATAATGAGAGTAGAGTTGAACTTAGTGAAGTTCAAGAGACTTAAATAGACATTAATGAGATACCTAGTCAAGAGCCACAACCGATTACTCATAGTGATGAGTCATCGGTTGAACCTTTAGAGACATAACCTTTTCGTAGATCAGTAGGCTACACAATATTCAGAGAAATATGGATTTCTCGTAGTGAATCGAATGACGTGTTACTCATCGAGCACGAGCAAACTACTGATTATGAAAAAGTTTTGAAAAGTTCAAAAAGGGATAAATGATTAACAACCATAAAGTCAGAAATGAGTTTCATGAAAACCAAGTTTGGAATTTGGTGAAATATCTATTTTGATGAGGTGATCAAAGAGTTTGATTTCTCACAAAATCTGATGAACCCTTTGTGTATAAAGAGGTTAGTGAGAGTGCGAGCATATCCCTGTGATTATATATTGATAACATATTAATGATAGGAAACGATATGTCTGTTCTACAGTCAGTCAAACTATGGTTGGTCGAATGTTCTCCATGAAAGATATGAGAGAAGCGATCCATATCCTCGAGATTAAGATCTATAGAGATAAATCGAAGAGGTTGCTTGGCCTTTCACAGTCTACATAAATAGACAAGGTGCTAAAAGCGATTTAGCATGCTTGAATCCAAGAAATGTCACATACCCATCAAACATGATGTTCACCTTTCAAAGTCTACGTGTCCATGGACAAAAGGTGAGATGATTTACATGAGTAAGATTCCTTATGCTTCAGAAATATGATCAATCATGTATGCTATGATGTGTATGAGGCCCTATGTATTATGCGCTCTGAGTGTCATGAGCAGATACTGGCCAGATCAAGGAATGTTTCATTAGGTGGATGTCAAGACATTTCTTAAAGTATTTGCGAGGAAATAAGGATTTGTTCTTGGTACATGGAGAAAGGTGATATGGTTACACACGGGTATATGGATGCCAACTACCAGATAGATAAGGATGACTCCAATTCATAGTTTGGGTACATATTCACTTTAAATTATGACACAATAAGTAGGAAGTGTTTCAAATAAGACACCATTGCTGCTTATGAAGTAGCAAACAAAGCGGTTTGGATCAGGAAGTTCATCAATAAACTTAGAATGATTTTAACTATTGTTGAAACATTACTTGCTTACTGTGATAACAATGGAACAATCGCGTAAGCGATGGAACCTAAGTTTCACCATAGATCCGAACATATGCTTTGGTGATATCAATTGATCAGAAAGATCATCAGTAGAAGAGAAATATAATTCGAGAAGATTTCCACCGAAAGGAACCTTGCGGATCCTTTAATTTCTACCTTAAAGTAAATTTGAGGAACACATAGACATGCATGGTATGGGATACCATGGGGATTGGCCTTAGGCCAAGTGGGAGTTTGTTAGATTTGAGGAGTTTCCTAAGACAATCGCCTTATGGTTATACTATTTATTGGATAAATAGTAAGTCACTATTTGAGTGCACATTTTCTATGTATTTGATTGGATCTTAAACTCATTTACTTAATGTCCATAATACGATTCATAGCATGAGAGAATTTGTGATTGGATCACAATTAGTGAGCATTTCTATATGTGCAATTATAAATGTATTGAAATTATCCCTAGTCGAGGAATTGATGAGTACGGACATCATCGATTCTGATGAAACTAGCACATTTTGAACTCCTTGGTTAGTCGGCAGCTGATCTGTTAGCTCTTTCGGGCCGCAAAAATCAGTTTTACGTTGCGGAAACCCCGAAATGCTAAGCCACCGGATCCGTGCGAAATTTAAAAGAATAAAATTTCACATACTTGTTTTCTAACCTAGATCTACT
>NW_027430948.1:0-1378 GCF_044706935.1 Curcuma longa | reverse complement strand
GCGTTCTGTCACTTGCCCCTTTCCGGCAGTAAGTGTATCGAGAAAATAATACAAAAGCCGATTACAAGTTTTGAAAGAATAGAAATACAGAGTTTGCTTTGTTACAAAATTCTTGCTTTCTCGGTCGCTCCCCGAAAGTAGATTTCGACGTCTCGGTGTGAGGTTGAGTAGCTTGGATCAGGTACATCACCGACGTCAAAAATAGAGGGCTCGGGAGTCGCGGGAACAGAGTTCGGAGGCTTTGGAATTGATGTTCTCGGCTGCTGGTCGCGGCTGCTTATATAGCCTTGCTGAGTCGACTCAAATGTAGATCTGGGTCGACTCCATCTTGCGTGGCAGATAAACCTTTATCGTCTTCGCCCATTATCCTTCCTGAGTCGACTCTGATTGACTTCTAGGTCGACTCTAGTCGCGGTGGCATCAGCAACGATAACTTTTTGACCCTGAGTCGACTCAAAACCTTACCTGAGTCGACTCCAGGCTGAGTTAACGGAAAGTCAACGTGCAGACTCCGGATTCCGCTGACTCGGCTGGAGTCGACTTGCAGAACCCATCTGAGTCGACTCCAGACCCGAAAATTTAACTTTTTATTCGGAGTTCGCATTCGTCTGACTTTTCCTTCCTGCAAAAGATGTTAGCTAAAATAATAACATGCAAAGGATTAAGTTGGTTCATCGAACCAACTACGAGTCTTAATTTCGGATCTCCAGTGAGACCCTGGGTTAGACCGACGCCTAATGTTCCTCTTGGGAACGCGTCCTAGCACCCACTCCCCTTCGGAAGAATTTACCTAATTGCCAACTGAGTCTCCTGACTCGTTGGACTTGTGCTCGGCTCTGTCTTTGCCCCCTAGGATTTGTGCTGCAACTGATCCTCCTGATCAGCCCAGTCTTCCACTGCAGCTTGGTCCTCCTGACCAAGCCCAGACTTCTGCTACAACTTGGTCCTCCTGACCAAGTCCAGACTTCTACCTGGTGCACTTTGACTCTGTCAAGACTTCATGCCTAGCAGCACTAGGACTTAATCTGTCTCCTGTAAGCTCAGTTCAACTTGGTTAGCCAAACCACATACTTAACTTGATCCTAGTTCCATAATTAAAATTCTGATTCGATCTGCTAGTACTTTCTGCACTAACAGAGTCGACCTAAATGGTGGTTCCAGTCGACCAGAAGCCCAAGTCATCCGCAGATAAGGTGGATCGACGGTCTACGTGGGGTCGACCTGAAGGTGTTATAAAAGGAGGATGAAAGTGCACAACCAGAACATTAAAATACAAGCCATCCTTCCTTGCTAGTGGTGATTTAGAACGCGAACGGAGCCAAGCTCTTGCAATCGGGGAAGATCTAGGAGGAGTGCGCGACGCTCAGGACTTTCGGAA
>NW_027430947.1:0-8008 GCF_044706935.1 Curcuma longa | reverse complement strand
AAAAGGGGTAGCCACTCATTTTTATCACAGCGGTGTTGGAAAAGATGTAGACATAATTTGTGATTGAATATTGTCATAATTACAAATGTTCAACCATCTACAGTTACCTACTAATAATTAAAAGAAAAAAATTTTAAAAAATATTTCAAATTATGTAAATAGTAAAAAAAAATCTTTTTCAATAGAAATCAAAGGGATGCTATTCTCTTTATTCTAATGTTATTGTAACAACTATTGGTAGCTGCTACAATGTATATATATAGAAGTTATTCGATAGTTGTTATAATGTATAGTAGTTACTACAATGTTCTTTATTATCTCCAACGCTATTGTAGAAGCTATGACTAACTATTATAACATATAGAAGTTATTTTGTAATTGCTACAACGTGTAACACCTAATACAATATTATAGTAACAATTTAATAATTTCTACAATTGTGTAGTACTTAGGTAGCTCATACAACAATATTAAAGTGATTTTTAACAATTTAAAATAATTTTAATGAAATTTAAACAATTCAAACCAAATTGATCTTATATTTTGATATAATAATATTCAAAGTTTATAATTTATGGTTCAAGATTTTATAGTTTAGGATTTAGCTACTATAACTTAAATAATTAATTATTTTACTTTAATCAAAATTAATATATATAAAATATTATTATATCAAAATACTCTTTATTAACTTGATCAAAATTGCTTAACTTTATTAAAATCGCTCTAAATTAATCAAAATCACTTTAAAATAGTTGTAGCAGTTACCAGTTGTAGCAATTACTTAGTAACTACTACACAATTGTAGCTAAACACTAAATTTTAAATTTTAAATTCTAAAACACTGAATGTTAAATTCTAAACACTATTTTATCAAAATACTATTTATTAACTTGGTCCAAATCATTTTAAAACAATTATAGTAGCTACTTGAGCAACTACCTAAGTAGTTGCTATACACTTGTAAAAGCTACTAGATAGCTACTACAATACTATAATAATATTATATTTAATGTTATACGTTGTAGCAACTATAGAATAATTTCTACACGTTATAAAAAAAATGATAAATCACAGTTAGCCCCATTGACTATCTCTGGGGGTGAGACCGGCTTGGTCCCACGGAAGTGTCCTACCGGCCATCAGGGTAACTCGGGAAGTGCACGCAGCGGCCAACCCAGACGCCCATCATCCTTTGATTGCGCTCTCCATTTGGAGGAAAATTTCTACAAATACGTCATAGCTGGGGATCGAACCGTAGGTGCCTAGGTGACAACCTGGATGTCCTACCGCGACACCATTGCCCCGGGGACAATTTCTACACGTTATAATAAAATATTTGATGGAGCATTTTTTAATCTTTTTTAAAAAACATCCTTTCAATGATTTATATTATTTAGAGCCTCTTAATTTTTGTCCGTAATTAATCAGCTATAGATTTGACTTTGAACGATAACGTGATGAGTACGATCACTATTATTTCCATAAAAGAAAGAATTCCATATATCCCCAGGGCTATGATGCAACAGTAGGATGCCTCTCAATTTTGAAGACATCTAAGGATCAAGTCCCAACTTCAATGAATTAATAGATGAATTTTTTTTTAATGGTGATTAACCTAAGAACGCTAGCCGTTGATGGGTCGTCCACTGTAAGTATTTGTTGATTTATTTTTGTAATCAGTGAGAAATTTTCAAAGGAACGGATTGATCATCCTCAAATTTCCTTATTACTTATCAGACGTATACGTTATATTTAATAATGTGATGTGAAATTTCAATCATGCATCTTGATTTTCCACAGAAGAAGAAAAATAATATTGGGATGTTTTTTCTGAAAAGTTAGTCTTGTGGAGTTGACTGACTTCCAAACTAAGCCTATACTATACGTCTACTTTGAACTTCAATTCAATTAGCTAGCTTTCAATTTCCATACTGCTATTAGTCACAATATTCACAAGTTGTTTAGCCAACATGGCCCTCACCATTAAAACAAAAGATATCACAAATCTTGACGACTAGCTTGTTGAGGTTCCAAGTCTTAGCTATAAATATTCTTCTCAATATATCTAAGAGTTTTTGCGATCACTAATTATTGCCATAATTGTTTAGATATATAGAGAAAATCTAATCATAATTTTGCCATTGAATATTATCATCACAAATGTTCAACCATCTACTATAACCTAATAATGGTTAAAGGTTCTTGCAAAATTTATAATGATTTCAAAATGTAAAATTACTTTAAAAAATTAAATAACTTGGTACAAGTTTACAAATAATCAGGTAATAATCAAACCAAGCAAACTATGCTAATGATCTATTAGCCAAATGGATAAGCAAACCAACACTACAACAAAAACAGTCATAGACATCGGTGGAAAACCGATGTCTATGAGAAAATCGACTGATGTCTATGAAGGCGTTGTAAAAGGTCTGACATTTTAGACATCGGTTTGTAACCGATGTAATACAACTCAACGACATCGGTTTGTAACCGATGTAAAACCGATGTAATATCACTCAACGACATCGGTTTCGCAACGGTGTAAAACCGATGTAATATCTGTTTAACATCAATTTTAACAACGGTTTTCGACCGATGTAATATCACAACGACATCGGTTTTGCAACGGTGTAAAACCGATGTAATATATGTTTAACATCAATTTTAACAACGGTTTTCGACCGATGTAATATCACTCAACGACATTAGTTCTGCAACGGTGTAAAACCGATGTAATATCTGTTTAACATCAATTTTAGCAACGATTTTCGACCGATGTAATATCACTTAACGACAACGCTTCCAAACCGATGTCATTGAATTTAAAACTGTTGTAATAACACTTATTTTTTTTATGTTGTTTGTAAATTATGATCGAGCAAGATGACAAAATTATCATAATATTATAAATTCACCAAACAAATCACAAATAGAAAAGCACCGATATATTTAATCACCTCAATATTTATAAATAACCAAAAGTAACTAACACAAATATTCTTCTTGCAACATATTACACATTCCCTCAACGTTTTCATCCTCAGAAGGATCACCTTCAGCCCCATCGTCCTCTTCCTAGTCTTCGCCATCTTGTTCATCATCATCCTCTTCGTCCTCATCTGAATCATCATCATCCTCTTCGTCCTCATCTGTTCCTAAAAGGCAAGAGACTTTTTCAGCAAACGGATGTAGATGCAAAAAAGTGAACTAACATAGTTTTGTACATATAAATACATATAAAAACTAAGATACCTGCAATTTTGCTTCTTTTGTTTCAGCATGAGCATTGAATTTCTAAAAAGAAGCTACCATGTTACTTATGTCGTTTTACCATTTGACCCTATCTTGAGTGTCATTATGATGGTGTCTTCGCAGTACATTGACCACCCATAGAAAAGCAGTTCCAAGATAACAACATATTCCAAAAGCTACACAGACAAGCAGAATATAGTATTATTTTCTTAAACGGCAGAAGCAAGACCATATATTTCATTCAAAACAAACCGTATATTTTTTTTTAACAAAACAGAGATAGCCTATAGGGGAAACTATATTTTAAAAGGCGATTTCAGGAGGCAAAGGGAAGTGATTCATTTTCCATGATCCATTGGGAATAAACAAAAGAAATCAGTAAGAATAATTGTGAATACCTTCTTGCTTCTTCATCTCTCAGTTTAGCATCCATCTCCTTGCTTGGTGGATACTTTGGGAGGCTTGATGGTTCACATGCGTATGGTGGAGTGTTAAAGAACTGCACAAATCAAAACAGGTAATGATTACAGTATAAAAATATATATTAACAGAGAAAACAAAAATGCAAAAGTTTCAAATACATTATTTGGGTCAGAATGAAGCATATCACAACAAAATAAATGTTAGAAGATAATTATTATTTGTAGATAGCTGTTATATGAAGATAGTTGTTAGGAGACCCTTCTTTAATGCAGCTAAGACACTAGTATTATTGCAATCTGCAATATTCTTCATAGCAGAAAAAAGTAAACAGAAACATTATACCTTTTGATCCTAAACAAGTTCACATAATGTGGCACCGACTTCACTATTTAGACCAGCTGTTGCGGTTAAACATTCAATTGGATCAATTGCAAGAAGAGTTTCAATCAGTGGCAACGAAGATGGTGGGAAATCTTTAAATGTCTCCTTTATGCAGCGTTTGTACGGTTGTTGGGGTTTAAAAATAGTAGTATGTGGCAGCTTTGACTTCTTCCAATACTCCTCAAAAGGGGAACCACAAAGCTTGAAAATCTTGTGCAGCTGCTCAACCTAATAAAGATGGAATTCAGATTTCAGAGCACACCAGCCATGATAATCGACACGTTTAAGACAAAACAAAAAAATCTTAATTTGATACTGGTATATTTGAGTAGTATATGCATAGTGTAGTAGGTCTTGATGATACTCAGCAAACCTTTGAAATAGCTTATAGCTTATATAAGCTCATATGGAAGATGCAAAAATTTTCCAGCTCTCATTGGTCCCAGAATATATCAATGCATTGAGTAAACTAGTAATCTTTATGTATGTAACTGAATTACATTTTAAGTAACTCATAATCAACAAATTTTGCTCCTCAGTGTTTCTCAGTTGTAGAACTAATGTTTTTTCCCTTACCATTAAACCCGAAGAAGGCATACGAAGATGATCCTGACTCTTGCTCCACTTTGAAGTGGTAATCAAGTGATATCTTCTGTATCCTGGTCATCAGGGCACTTGTTATAGTTCACTGCAAAATGCCCGGCAAATGCTGTGTCAGCAACCTCCTGTCAATTCGACAATTACAAAAATCAGGATGAAAAAAGGCATGCACCACTTTATGCAAGAAAGAAAGACAAGAAATATATGATCTTCAACAGTAAAAAGAAATAATTCCAACATAACACAATGAAATTAAAGTTTCTACATAGAATATAATAGTAACGTTGCAATATTGACTTATGACAGATTTCCAACATGTTGACCACCATGTAGAATAAACCTAGGCATATTAAGCTGTTGGTGGAGGCTAACTAAATTTGCAAAATGTTCAAGATTATAGAATATCTGATTGTTAACAAATGTTCAAAGAGTAACTCACTGTCAAATGGCAACTTTGCGCCGAAGAAAGAGAGAATGAGAGATAAATTATAGAAAACAAAGACAGCGAGAAGAACAACAGCGGGCATCTCCGCCTCCATGTGCGGAAGAGCCTTCTCGCTCGGCGGCCACGCAGCGATGGCTCACCGACGCCACTGAACAGCTTACAGCGTCATCCGAGCATGAATGCTTCGCACGAATCCAAGTTCTCTTCCAGCACCACGATCAAGTCGAACAAACGGCAACAATCCGAGAGAACGCTCGCAAGTGAGGTGAGATCTGAGGAATATTAAATTGCTAGAAGACGGGCCGGCGAGGCAAGATCTGGAAACTCGATCGATGATGGATGCTGGACTTTTTTTCCTTTCCGCTAGGGTTTAAGTTGTGAAGACCACTTAATGAAAATTTTGGGCCCTCTTAGAGTTTTGGGCCCTGGGCGGGCGCCCTTGTTGCCCTGGCCCAGGGCCGGCTCTGGCGAAGGGCGAAGGGCAGAGACGAATCGCGAGGAATTAGCGGCGGAGGCGGTAAGGAGGTTTTAGAGAATCGGCACGAATAGGTTGGGCGACGGGATAGGGTATAAGGAAATAATGAAAAATTTATCATTATTATAAATAGATTAATATAATATTTTAATTAAAAATTTAATTTTTTTTAATAATATACCCGTTCTATACAAAACGATGAATAGATTTTGATATTAATAAATATCATTAAACATTATTTATAATTATATTTTAAATTAAATATCATTAAAAAATATGATAAATCATATTTCTAATATCAAAATAAATTGATAAAAGTAAAAGATACAAAAGGGATTTGATATAAATATCAAAATAAAATTTAAATATATCAATAATTAAAATAGATTGCACTTAATATTTTTATATTATGATTTAATTTTTCATTAATATAATTCATTATCATAAATAATTTAATATGCTATATTAATATTTAAAAGGGCAAGCACGCAGTGGTTAAGTCGGCCGGGTGTAGGAAATTGGAAGCGCGGGTCTAGGGGTTTTAGAAGCGCGTAGTGGAAGAAATATTTGGAGGGAGCTTCCAAAACCGTTGTTATAGCTTCCAAAATCGTTGTTGAAAGCGCAAATAGACAACGATTTTAAATTGTTGTTATAGCTTCTAAAATCGTTGTTGAAAGCGCACATAGACAACGATTTTCAAACCGTTGTCGTAGTCTTCAAAAACCGTTGTTAAAAGCGCACATAGACAACGGTTTTAAAACCGTTGTTGTATCCTCTAAAAACTGTTGTCGTAGTCTCCAATCAACCTCTCAAAGACAATGAAAATATACAACGGTTTTAAATTGTTGTTATAGCTTCCAAAATCGTTGTTGAAAGCGCAAATAGACATCGGTTTTAAAATGTTGTTATAGCTTCCAAAACCGTTGTTGAAAGCGCAAATAGACAACGGTTTTCAAATCGTTGTCGTAGTCTTCAAAAACCGTTGTTGAAAGTGCACATAGACATCGGTTTTAAAACCGTTGTTGTAGCCTCCAAAAATCGTTATCGTAGGCTCCAACCGATGTCTCAAAGACATCGGTTTTTGTTAAAACCGTTGTTAAAAAGTAAAAGACATCGGTTTTGACATAAAACCGATGTCTTTTGAGTGTTGTTAAAGATCGATTTTTTTGTAGTGACCCTTCTACATTGTCCATTAACACCCAAGGAGTGTTATTAATACCCCATTAATGAGCGTTACTGATGCTCTTATAATTTGATAGAAATATTATAAAAAATGATAAATTTTCAAAGAGTGCATTTCAAATTTGAGAATACCCAAAAGATAAATTGAAATTTTATTTTTCTAAACAGACATATCTTATTACCGTTTTACTCCTCTGATTTTTCTTTTCGCTTTCATCTTTTATTTGCATATAATATTTAATATATTCTCTTTCCTCTCTCTTTTACATGCAACATCTTTCTTATCTACTCTTTTCTTTTAAATTAAATTTAACTTTAATTGACATAAATAATCCTCTGAATTTATTTATTTTTATTTTAAATTTTAAAACTTTAATAAAAATTAAAAAATATTAAAGATGGTTAATAAAATATTAAAATATTTTTTTAGTATTTTCATTTTTTAATATCTAATTATAAAAGAATAAAAAAATAAATTTAATTTTATTAATAAAAATAAAAAATTATTTTGGGGTTGGTATTTAAAAATCAACTCCACGGCTTAAATACCAATATCGTTGTGGTGTTAATTTTTGAAAATTAACACTGAAATATTTTAAAAGTTTTAAATCTTTTTGAGTATTATTGGAAAACTTTAAAACAGTAAACGAAGACTTATTTGGATTAAAATGCACATAATAAATCCACAAGAGTTGAATGAGTCCAATCAAAACTCTTTAAGTCCATGGATCTAAACGACTTAGATTTTTGAAGACTTAATTACAATAAGGTGAAAGTGTGGAGTGTGAAGTGTGTAGAAAGTAAATATAATGAGAAATTATGGTTCTAAGTCTCCTGCGTGAAGTTATAGACTCGTTTTAATTGACATAAATTTTGAAACTTTTTAAACATTTTAACTAATGTTGAAAATCCTTTATGATGATAACGGAGGGTATCCTTAGATTCTAGGACACTGTAGAAACCTACAGGAGTTGGAATTAGTTCGATCAATGAATTTTGACCAAAGCTCATTGATGGACCTAAACATTAAATTTCTAAAATTTTACAATAAGATGAAAGTGTGGAGTATGTAGAAGGTAGATATGATGGGAAATTATGATTTTGAGTCTCCTACATGAAACTCCGCCTGTGATAAGTTTACCTTATCATTGCCGGTCCCAAGCCCGGAAAAGGAGGAGGGTTGCGTTAGGTTGCCAGCCAGCGTAAAACTAAGGCAAACACTCATGAATGGATCCATTAAACTA